>NW_026606839.1:2290000-2400000 GCF_029890125.1 Rhinichthys klamathensis goyatoka
TTTATTTCAAGTAACTAAAATGTTTTTTTTTAATGTTTACACAGTCTTGATATCGACTTTTATTTCATTCTATGCAAATGAATGCATTTTCTCAGTATCTATCAGTGATGGGTGTAATGCATTAAGTAATTAATTAATTACTGTAATTTAATTACTTTTTAAGTAAAAGTAAGGGATTGCTCTAATTGTTTTCTGTATTTGAATTACAGTAACTTCTGATGTAATTGCATTCAATACTGTATAGACAATAGAACAATTCTATATACAATAGTGGATTTAACATCAAAATGTAACATTTACCATTAAAATGTTTGTTTTTAATGTAACCTTCTCCCTTTAAATACTTTGGTCAGTTCAATAATAATTTATACAATTTTATATTATTTATTTGAAAGAATTTAAAGAGCATTTTCATGTCTATCCTTGTATTGTTCAACTGGACGAGGTTGATATGGAATTTAGAAAGTAATTAGTAATGAAATACTTTTTAGAGAGAGTAGCCTACTCTAATTACACTGTTGAAGATGTAATTAGTATCTAGTAATTACCTTCTAGAGTAACTTACCCAGAACTGGTTACCATAAGGATTAATGAGAATGGTTAATGGTGGTTGAGGAGATTCCCCCTTCCATGTAAAGCGCTTTGACTTTGAGTAGCCTACCCAGAAAAGCGCTATATAAATGTAACGAATTATTATTAATTATTATGAGAACTAATATAACTGATCTATGTCATGCAGTCACAGCTGTTTTAGTTAAAAACACCGATCCCAGAAACCTGTTCACAGAGAGAGCCTGCTGTAGACGCCAGAGTCACATCATCTACATCGGCAAAGGTGATCATGCTATATTATTATTATTATTATGTCAAAAATCTGTCTTGCTGTTCTGAGTAGTTTGTATCACTCTTTTTTACTTTCGTACCTTTATTGTTATGTATAACAGATATTTCTGGCAGTCCCGTGAATGTTGATGTGGGCGTGTGCAGAACACATTGTGGCCAATCAGCGCGTTCCACGTCATTTGAGGCGGGGCTGAGGGCTTCCAAATATTCCTCAATGCTCGATTTCCTGCGACACAAAAAGGTAAAGCGATTCCACAGCTGACCACGAGATGGCGACATTTGACCGAATAAAAACTAGCATGCAATATATTATTGTGCATTAGATTCAAATAATTAAAACTAAAAGGTATTTTTATAACATTGACCTTCCCAGTATACAGACGCTCACACACTCACACACACACACTCTCTCTCTCTCTCACATACACACACACACACACACTCACTCATGTCTGGTCCACTATCTTTGTGGGGACTCTCCATAGCCATAATGGTTTTTATACTGTACAAACTGCATATTCTGTCCCCTTACACTAACCCGACCCCTAAACCTACCCATCACACACACACACACACACACACATAAACCCGACCCCTAAACCTACCCATCACACACACACACACACACACACACATAAACCCGACCCCTAAACCTACCCATCACACACACACACACACACTAATTTGACCCCTAAACCTACCCATCACACACACACACACACACACACATAAACCCGACCCCTAAACCTACCCATCACACACACACACACACACACACACACACACACACACACACACACACATAAACCCGACCCCTAAACCTACCCATCACACAAAACTTTCTGCATTTCTACATTTTCAAAAAACATCACTTAGTCTGATTTATAAGCTGTTTTCCTCACGGGGCCCAAAAAATTTCCCCACAAGGACAAGGATTTCAGATATTGCCATCTTTGTGTGGACATAAAGTGTCGTTTAATCTAGGGTTTACCAGGACCACACACACACACACATTATATATTACAGCCAACTAAGTCAAATTGAATTTCTGAAAATCTTTTGATTTTAAAGCATCTCAAATAATTACTTGCTTAAATATCTTGGAAGCCCAACTCAATATCTGTCCCATTACAGATGAGACGTCAGGATTCCTCGTCCTCGGGCCCCGTCAGCGGTTCCCCGTCCTGCGGTCTGAGCTCCGGCTGTGAGCCGGCTGGGGTGCGTGTGGACCGAGTGGTGCTGTATGAAGGTCTGCGAGAGGTCGAGATCATCGAGGACTGTCACTGCGAAGCCAAAATGAGCCAGTGCGTCCGAGCGCCGGCGCTGAGAACATATTACTCTCAGACCCCGTACGAGACCGTTATAGACGCAGGCAAATGTGTGGGGTCCAAAGGGGCACCAGGTACATCACAATAATATGATTCATACTACAGGTTCGAGGAGGGAAAGTAGTGATTTAAGTCACAGTCCTCTGATGATTGCACGTGTTTTACCTTACAGAGGGATTTTCATGCGTCCCCACTAAGTTTGATTCCACCCTCATTGAAACTCCTAACAAAGTGGAGCTGATCCAAACCGTGGCTCAATGCAAACTAATGGAGGGATGTTACCGTATCCCGTATGTGGAGTATCATTACGAGATCACATACAACGAGGACGGAGTCCAAGTAGAAAGTCTGAGGGTGAGTAAAGCAACAAATGCAATTGCATGAGTTGCATAAATTGAGTTTCCACTTGTGTGAATCTGAATAAAACAGGTTTGCACAACAGGGAATCGTTTCTAATTGTAATTTCATCTCTTTTTAAAGTTATGAACAAAGGTTCTTCCAGTAACGTTAATAGAACGTTTAGTAAGAGTTATGTGGTCTTTTAGTAATGTCCTAAAAATGTTATTATTTTTTACATTGTTCATTAAAAGTCTGTTTTTTTTCCTGGTCTGATGGTTTAAAAATAATAATAATAATGTTTCGGAATGTTCAGAGAACATTCAAAAGTAACATTCCCATAATGTTTGCAAAATTCTAAAATAGAATGTTCCAAAACAAGACTTTGGACGTTTTGAACATGCAGAGAACTTTAAAAAACAACAACATTTTCATAACTTAACTGGAACGTTAGTACACTGTTTTTAGAACACACGTATATGTGTGTTAGCTGGGCTCAACCATCAGATGTAATGGTGTGTTTACACCGAACGCGAATTTAATTATTTGCGCGAGTAGATTACATACAAAGTCCATGCAAAGACGCGAATAGACGCATCATTCGTTGCGAATGACGCGAATTGGGCGACGCGTTTGCCGCGAATGTCTTCCGCGCAAGTTGAAAAAATTGAACTCGAGCGAATGTTCAAGCGTCTAACTAGACGCGATAGACGCGTATTTGACGCTCTTTTCGCGTTCGGTGTGAACACACCATAAATCTGTCTGGTTGTGTTTGAATTCAAGACATGGCAAAATGTAGTTGAAAAACTAGCATAAAGGTTTTTGATATTATTTTTAAGTAATTTCAACTTAAAATATATTAAACTGACTTTAAAAAAGGTTGAATTTACTTTTAAAGTAAAGACATATGTTGTCTTAACTTATTGATCATATCATTTTTTACAGTCTTTACTGAACTGAACTCCAGGATCTCACACCAGTAAAGCCTTTCAGTCAAAGAGGAAATTAGTCATTTCCAAGTGATCCATGCTTGTGTACCCATTTGTTAGACAAAAAGATCAGGATCCTGATCCATTTCCCCCTCCAGACATTTCCAATTCACATTTCCCTGATTGGACAACAATGAACTCAAGTGTGGATATGCATGAAGAAGATGTTACACACTAAATAACTACTTAGTGCTAGAACGTCCCATAGCTTACAGATAGGCTGTGCTAAAGAAATGCTCAGATAATTTAATTTAATGCAAAAGCATGAATTTAACATGAATCCGTATGCCTTGATGGTTATTTTTGTGAGGCTAAGTGCCATGAAAAGTGACAAAATGTCCCAAATATTTAACATGCACAAAAAAGCTCCTTAATTCGTCATATTTTATGTTTTTCATTATGTTCTGTAGAGCTATCAAGTTTAGTGTGACTTTAAAGTATTTTAAATCTCTATAATAGGAAAATGCCCAGAAAATCAGTTCCAACTATTATATTAAGTAAAAGTGAATTTCTAAAACAGACATGAGGTTAAATCTTGCTATTGTGAGGTTTAGTGCGATCTGCTTATTGAACACATGTGTGTCAGATGTTCTGTCTGTCGCCGCTCTCGTAAAAGGTGTGAGGAGGACACAAATGGTCCCTGCAGGTGCCAAATCAAAGCACTTCGCATGTTAGCGGGCCGTCCCGCATTAACAGCAGGCGCTGAACTGATGGCTTCTCTCTCTTGTGTTGCTAATTTTCTTACAGGAAATAGATGTTGGCAGATGTTTGGGAAGCTGCACCTCAGGGAGCCGCTGTCTTCTCAGGTACACGCCGGAATATCCCACCTTACACACAGCTGAGCAAACACACACACACACACACACACACTCTCTCTCTCTCTCACACTCAGCTGTGTTTTTGTGATATATGAGGACATTCCATAGGCGTAATGACTTTTATACTGGACAAACTGTATATTCTATCCCCCTACACTGCCCCTATCCCTAAACCTGCCCATCACAGGAGACATGCTGCATTTTTACATAAAAAAAAAACACATTGTTTTTTATGTTTTTTAAGCTATTTGAAATATGAGGACTCATGCAATGTCCTCATATATCACGTGTAAGTTATAATACCAGTGTAATATGCATGTCATTATACACATTTGTGTCCTCATATATCACAAAAACAAGAGCACACACACACACACACATTCTCTCTCTCACACACACACACACACACTTCTCTCTCTCTCTCTCTCTCTCTCTCTCTCTCTCTCTCTCTCTTTCTCTCTTTCTCTCTCTCACACACACACACACACACTCTCTCTCTCACACACACACAAACACACACACACTCTCTCTCTCTCTCTCACACACACACACACACTCACTCTCAATCTCACACACACACACACACACACACATTCTCTCTCTCTCTCTCTCTCTCTCTCTCTCTCTCTCTCTCTCTCTCTCTCTCTCTCTCTCTCTCTCTCTCTCTCTCTCTCTCTCTCTCTCTCTCTCTCTCTCTCTCTCTCTCTCACACATACACACACACTCGTTTTATGGGGACTCTCCATAGACATAATGATTTGTATAGGCCTACTGTACAAACTTTATATTCTGTTCCCTTGCACTAACTAACCCTACCCCTAAACCTGCCCATCACACACACACACACACACACACACACACACACACACTAACCCGACCCCTAAACGTACCCATCACACACACACACACACACACACACACACTAACCCGACCCCTTAACCTACCCATCACACACACACACACACACACACTAACCCGACCCCTAAACCTACCCATCACACAAAACTTTCTGCATTTTTACATTTCAAAAAAACTCATTTTGTATGATTCAAAAGCTGTTTTCCTCACGGGGACCAAAAAAATAACCCCACAATGATTTTAGATATTGCCGTCTTTGTTTTTCCCCATAATGTGGGGTTTACCAGGCCACACACACACACACACACACACATTCTTGTAAATCTTTCATTGTGAAGACATTCATTGACACAATGCAATCTCAAGCTCCAGACCCTAACCATCAAAACTAAGTGCCTAACCCGAACTCTTCCCTTACCCAACTATAACCTGATCCCTAAAACAAAGTCTTGACCCTCAAACAGGCCTTTAAAGAGGTCTCAGAAAGTGAGGACCGGACAAAATATCCTCTCTTTGTCCTCACCCCGATGGTGTAAAACGCAAACCAGTCCTCACAAAGATAGATGTACAAGTACACACACACACACACACACCCTTTACAGTGCACACCAAAACACAACAGTTTACTTCTGTTAGTCTTTAAACCAAAGCAGAAATACAACAGTTTCTATGTTAGTTAGTTGTATAAGTGAAATTGCCTTTGTTTTCTAATGTATTATCAAAAGTACCATGGTAATTTAATTTTTCAGGGTAGTTTTGGTGACATGAAACACACACACACACACACACGCACACACTCACACACATTTTATTATGTTTTTGAAAGAAGTTTCTTATGCTCATTAAGGCTGCATTTATTTAAGCAAAAATAAAGTATAAATACTAATATTGTGAAATATTTTTACAATTTAGAATAAGTGTTTTCTATGTGAATATATAGTTCAGCATCATTACTCCAGTCTTCAGTTCTAATATGCAGATCTGCATCTACTTATGCAGAAACATTTTTTTAACTGTATTTTTGATCAAATAAATGCAACCTGAATGAGCATAAGAGACTTACTTAAAAAAAATAATTAATTACTCCAAAAATTTGACCGGTAGTGTAAAACATAAATGTAAATGGGATTAATAGATGTAGAATATATCTTTCCGTTGTAATTACTTCTGTCCTATAAGTTCAAGCTTAGTGTGAGGTTTCTATAGACATTAACAATTTTAAACAGTTTTTAGGGTGACTGACAAAAGGTTCTTGATGAGAAATTATTCTTTTTGTCATTATAATGTGTGCTTTTGTTCAAAACTTGGATGAGGAAACATACTAGTGGAACATTTCGACAATACAAGAGAAAGTTTCAACAGATCTAGTTCAAGAGTGAAAGTTTCATTTAGAGCACTGTGAGATATCAAAAACTCTCACAAAATATGATTTACTTTTGGCAAGTCATGTTTGATGTGTAGCTATAATACAACTCAATCACGTTGGCTTTTTTTACTGGTTCTATATATGACTGGTTTGGATTTCATACTGACTATATCAGTGTGTATGCAGAAGTAAAAGTTACACATACTCTATTCACAGACACATTTGTCCTGCGCAATTCATTTAATCAGTAGCTGATCAGAACTGAACAGCATTTTAAACACATTTGCTAAAAGTATTACTCATTATTTTAGGAGTAAAAAAGTGTGTACACAATGGAAAGGTTATTTAGTGCAGCTTTAAAGCGTCGGCACTGATGATTTGAGTGCAGTGAATGTTTTGTAGATGTTCACTATGGATTGGTTCATTCGTTTAAATTAATACATTTTTAGCGAACTGTGATTTTAGTATATGTACATTTCTGAAATACATAACTCAACCTCTGATAACAGATCACTTTAAATGTGACCCTGGACCACAAAACCAGTCATAAGTCGCACGGGTATATTTGTGGCAATAGCCAAAACACTGTATGGGTCAAAATTATGTATTTTTCTTTTGTGCCAAAAATCATTAGGATATTAAGTAAATATTAGTAGATATTTTGTAAATACCTTAAATATATCGATTTTTATTTTTGTATGCAGCACGATCGCCAACAGAAATGGAAACCTTTAAAGGAGATTTTCTCAATGTTTTGATTTTTTTTTTTGCACCCTCAGATTCCAGATGTTCAAATAGTTGTATCTCGGCCAAATATTGTCTTATCCTAACAAACCATACATCAATGGAAAGTTTATTTAGGCTATTCAGCTTCCAGGTGATGTATCAATCTCAAAAAATTTTTTTTTTTTAATGGACACATAAGACTGGTTTTGTGGTCCAGGGTCACAAATTGTAATGTGGACTTGATGAAAGATGTGTATTGTGAAAAGTGCTATACAAATAATAATGTGAATTGAATTGAACTGTGTTTCTGCAGGAGTGCGTCTGATCTCGGGGAATGTCTGCTGTGGGCTGAAGGACAGGGCAACGCTTGTGTTCCTCAAGACTACGAGAGCCACACTTTCCTCAGTCAACACGGACAGATCCGCACCGTTCTGGCCATCACTTCTTGTCTATGCCAGTCTTAAACACATCGCCACCCACTGGAAGACTTCAGCGACTACATGAATTTGATCATTTGCACGGCCCTAATGTCAGGTTTGGGGTTGTGCATTGATGAATGGCAATTTAAAAGCATGATGCCGTTCAAATATATCTGTAATATATGTAAATTATGTAAAAAGTATTTTGTAAATAAAATCTATGTTAGAAAATCTTTCAGTCTACCATCTTTGGACTACTTGACAAGATGCACTAGACTAGAGTGTTACACGTGCAAATCATGTCTCAGCTTTAAATCACGTTACAAATCAACCAATAATTAAGGCATTAGCAAGACATGCAGATGACAAAGAGGCGTCGCATATGCAAAATAGCCTACAAAATACTGTAATACCAACTAAATATTTATAGAGAGGGAATTCAAAGTTAACAGACAGACAGACAGACAGATAGATAGATAGATTGATAGACATATATATATAGACAGACGAATAGATAGATAGACAGACAGATAGATAGATGGATAGATAGATAGACAGACAAATAGGCAGACAGACAGACAGATGAATAGATGGATAGATAGACAGACAGACAGAGAGATAGATGGATAGAGAGATAGGTAGACATACAGACAGATAGATAAACAGACAGACAGCTAGATAGATAGATAGACAAGACAGTTAGACGAATAGGCAGATGGATAGAGATGGATAGATAGACAGACAGACAGACAGACAGATGAATAGATAGATAGATAGATAGATAGATAGATAGATAGATAGATAGATAGATAGATAGATAGATAGATAGATAGATAGATAGATAGACATAAATAGACAGACAGATATATAGATAGACAGACGAATAAGCAGATAGATAGATAGATAGATAGATAGATAGATAGATAGATAGATAGATAGATAGATAGATAGATAGATAGATAGATAGATAGATAGATAGTATTTGCAGAAGCCTAATATAGTCCATCAGGGTTTAAGAGGCATTAAATGATGATTCGGTCGTGACCTTCTTTGATTTTGAAGCTTAAAAGATTATGTGAATAAAATGAGTCACAACAACTCAAAAACTAAAATAACTGATTGAAGTTCTGAAGTTCATTAATCTTAAAGCAACATAAAGCTCCTATATGACATAATATAAGAGCTCCTGCCACCCATAAGTAGTAATAAATCTCCTCACATTGCCAGACGGATCAGGGGATTCAAACACACTATAATGAGCCCTAATGAAAACAAACACACCAGATGAGAAATTAAACTAGTCTAAACCACCCAGAAAAGTCACTCACAATTACATTAACTATCTATTGATTCAAACTCGACGAGGATTGAGCTCATTTATGCAAATCCAGTCCTGCGTGTTAAAATGAGGTAATTTTTAATTTGCCCAGACTCAAATCTCTGTTTGAGCAGGTGTGTGTGCCATTAACATGAAAACACAGGGCGCATGCTTTCGAAATAATTGTTCCCAGTATCCCATTATCCTCGTTTTGTCTCAGTTAATGGATCCATTCTGAAGGAAGTTAACCACCCGCCGCGCGCAAAACGCGCGCAAACGACTCTTCAAGACGAGCGAAATGTAGTGCGTTAAAATATCTTACCTTTAGATGTAACCTTTTTCTTTAATCTAAATATATAGGGCTTATTTACAGCAGTGCACATTTGATAAACACTAATTTCCCCCCAGGATCTCTCGAGGACCACCAGTCCTGTTCGCACCTCGTTAACACCGCCATTAGATTTGCTTTACATTCACTGATTGTTGATTTACATTTGCGACTAAATAGCAGCTCTTTATGGCTGTTGACCGAAGACTTTGGGCCAACATCATATAAACCGGTGCCACTCCGGCAGAGCTTCAGTTAGTCCATTTCCAGCCACCAAACACCGTCTCTGAGGATTTGATCATCATGTTGCCTGCAGTGATCTGGATCTCCGTGATGATGGGCCTCGCCGTCAGCAGACCGTCTCTCAATTACCTGGAAAACCACTTTACAGTGCAGAACGAGTCTGAAGAAGTGCGTTCCGAGGCGATTAAGAGGCTTTTGGAGGTGTTTGGGATGGAGGACCCTCCTGCTGCACTGGTTCGGGGACACAAACAGCCTCCCCAGTACATGCTGGACCTGTACAACACCATCGCAGATGTGGACGGTGTCACCAAAGACCCCTCGCTCCTGGAGGGAAACACGGTGCGAAGCTTCTTCGATAAACGTAAGATACTTTCTGATTTCTTTTTTCACTTGAAGTGGGAGAGTGGACATAAAAAAGAACATTTGGGATGGAAAAGTGTTGGAGAGCAGTTGTCTTTTCACTCAAAAATGCTGGGTTGTTTCAACCCATGTTTGGGTCAAATATGGACGAACACAACCGTTGGTTTTAAACATTTTGAAAAATTAAACCAACCGTTGGATTTAAAAAAAATAGTAAAATAAAAATAAACCAACCTTTGGGCTTAAAAATGTAGAAAATTTAAACCAATGGTTAGGTTTGTCCATATGTGATGACACAAACATGGGTTGAAACAACCCAGCAGTTTTTACAGTGCACAAATACAACTACAAATGT
Source organism: Rhinichthys klamathensis goyatoka (assembly GCF_029890125.1). NCBI lineage: Eukaryota > Metazoa > Chordata > Actinopteri > Cypriniformes > Leuciscidae > Rhinichthys > Rhinichthys klamathensis. Next base: position 2,300,288 of record NW_026606839.1, read on the forward strand.
ACAAAACAATAGTAGTAACTGATTATTACATGTAATCTGGATTACCTAATCCGAAAATCAAGTAGGTCTACTTGTAATTAGATTAAATTACATTTTAAAATACTTGTAATCTCACTAGTTAGCCTACTTTTGATTACATACATGTTATTCTCACAATGTCATTCAATTATTCATAATTCACTGATTCTCCCTACTACAAGCAGGTATACCAATAAAATATATGTTTTTAGTAAGTGTTTTATTTTAACATTATTTTAATTTAATTGTTTTTATGATTGAATTACTTATAATGGCTTTTCATTAAACTTACTAACCCCTGACATAATGTAACATTTAACGCATGTCATGTTGTTGATAACAATAATGAAATCTATTTTCTTTCTATATGTATTTTATATCAATATGGTAAGGTACCGGTAATCAAGATTATCCTATTCAAATCAATGTGATAACTGTTGTCAAAAGTAATCAAAAAGTAATCAGATTTATCACCTTAAATGTGTAACGTAATGGATTTAGTGACTAACTGTAATATTTTTCATGTAATTTGGAATTAGTAACCGACTACAATTTGCAATTAATCTACACAGCACTGAATATATTTGTCTACAAAACTAAACTTTTAAACAAATGCCTGAATCATGAGAAATGAACTAAACCAGGCAATCAAATACTCAATATTTTAGTAATACTGTTGAATTCATATTTTAAGTATGAAATGTGGAATTGCATAAAAGTACAAGTGTAGTAGTTGTATGTTTTAGTGTGAAGTTTAACTTTAGGCAAGCATGTATACAAAATATTTAAATGTGAAGTTTTGAGAATGGTTCATTAACCAATATTGATCAGCTGCTATCCTGAATATCCAGTTGTTGTTTTAGGTTATGGTAGTTACAGCCCTCAGTGTAAAAATGTACAAAGTTCGTGTCATTTCACATCATGACTTCATCTATCTGTCCATCTCTCTGTAGTGCACAGTGAGCATGTGGAGTTTCTCTTCAACATGTCCACGGTGGCCAAGAGTGAGAAGATCCTGACGGCCGAGCTTCATCTGTTCAAGCTCAGGCCTCAAGCGTCTCTCGCCTTCAACAGACACCACTTCTGTCAGGTACGCTCCGATCTTACACACCGAGGAAGCCAACGAAGTAAGTTCTTCTGGTTATTAATCATAGAAGTGGTGTGTTTCTACAGGTCAGTGTCTATCAGGTTCTCGACGGCAGTAAAAAGAACGTCTCACAAGGGAAGAAGCTGCTCTCGTCCAGACTGGTTCCCATCCATTCCACCGGCTGGGAGGTTTTCACCATCACTCAAGCCGTAAGTAGCCTAGGCTATGAACCAAAATGAGGAATTTACATGCACAACTTTTGTTTCAATCGGTTGATGAATCTGAATGTAGTGTATACATAACGGCCAAACACGTTATGTCATGTCTTTTATGTCAGCTTCAAATCGGGAATATATTTTTTGACATGCACGAATATAGCCTACAGTTTTGCGCATAATAACCATTCTACATTGGTTCTACATTTGTTTTAAACAGCAGAATTAAATATTTAATAGCTTTCCTGTAGGTCAAAGAGCGTCCACGCTTGCAACGCCAAGGTCACGGGTTCGATTCCCAGGGAAAGCAAGAACTGATAAGAATGTAAATGTGTACCTTGAAATGCAATGTAAGTCGCTTTGGATAGAAGTGTCTGCCAAATGCATAAATGTAAATCTAAAAAAAGTGGCACATCATTGAAAGTTTGGGAATCCATGACATAATCAAAATATTTATCCATTTCTGGTCGTAATTTGGAGACTATGGCGTATGAACTATTGTGCCTTGCTGTTTATATTTATCACGCAGTACAACTGCCCAAAACCAGTCGTCTGTGGATGAGAATCCGAAACAAGGACTGGTGACGTGGTCCTGCTCCACTTCACAGACGCAGTGAAAGGAGAATTTAAAGGGTTAGTTCACCCAAAAATGAAAATGATGTCATTAATGACTCGCCCTCATGTCGTCCCAAGCCCGTAAGACCTCCGTTCATCTTCAGAACACAGTTTAAGATATTTTAGATTTAGTCCGAGAGCTTTCTGTCCCTCCATTGAAAATGTGTGTACGGTATACTGTCCTTGTCCAGAAAGGAAATAAAGACATCATCAAAGTAGTCCATGTGACATCAGTGGGTTAGTTAGAGTGTGTTGAAGCATCGAAAATACATTTTGGTCCAAAAATATCAAAAACTCGTAAGACGCTGCTGACGTGTGTCTGGTGTGTGTGTGTGTGTGTGTGTGTGTGTGTGTTCTGGTTCTGTTGTGGATCCGCGTTCAGTGCCGCCGCTGACGTAAGGCGCTGCTGACGTGTGTCTGGTGTGTGTGTGTGTGTGTGTGTGTGTGTTCTGGTTCTGTTGTGGATCCGCGTTCAGTGCCGCCGCTGACGTAAGACGCTGCTGACGTGTGTCTGGTGTGTGTGTGTGTGTGTGTGTGTGTCTGGTGCGCCCGAGCTTCGTTTACAGTCTGAGGGAGACGCACGCTGGAAACAAAACAATCTTCGCAAACATGTCTAAGGATTTCCACACAGAAGAAGACTTGCATTTCTTTGCCCAGCCATATTTATTTGAACCCGAATACACGGGCACACCAGACACACGTCAGCAGCGTCTTACGTCAGCGGCGGCACTGAACGCGGATCCACAACAGAACCAGAACACACACACACACACACACCAGACACACGTCAACAGCGTCTTACGTCAGCAGCGGCACTGAACGCGGATCCACAACAGAACCAGAACACACACACACACACACACACACCAGACACACGTCAGCAGCGGCACTGAACGCGGATCCACAACAGAACCGGAAGACAATACAATGCTGAATAAAGTCCTAGTTTTTGTTATTTTTGGACCAAAATGTATTTTCGATGCTTCAACACACTCTAACTAACCCACTGATGTCACATGGACTACTTTGATGATGTCTTTATTTCCTTTCTGGACAAGGACAGTATACCGTACATACATTTTCAATGGAGGGACAGAAAGCTCTCGGACTAAATCTAAAATATCTTAAACTGTGTCCCGAAGATGAACGGAGGTCTTATGGGCTTGGGACGACACAAGGGTGAGGCATTAATGACATCATTTTCATTTTTGGGTGAACTAACCCTTTAAGAATGACGGGACACTCATTTATATGACACTTTATTCAACAGGAATAACAGCTCGTTCCGCGCGTCATCACGCTATTTCTACGTCTTTGCACATGCGCAGTCCTTTCAGTTTCTGTCTTCAATCCGATCAAGTGTTTACATGTCCTCTCGATCGGATTAGAAAAGGAATAAACCACCTCTTTCAATCGGATCGAAATTTCATTCTGATCGAGCTCGATCGGATCGATTAATGTGTTTACATGAAGGCTTTCCAGTCCGATTGAGCCGTCAATCCCATTACTGACGGATTATTTGGTTGCATGTAAACGTAATCTCAGGTTCTGTTTAAATTAAAAGGTGCAGACCGGTAGCTGAGTATGTTTTAGAAGTTGCTTGTGCAAATACATTGACTAACTACATTTCTGTTTATTCAATTCAATTCACATTTATTTGTATAGCGCTTTTCACAAAACACATCATTTCAAAGCAGCGTTACAGAAAATGCATGAGTCCACATAACAATTTAGAGTGATATGTTATGCATTTCAGAAATGTACATATATACAAAACCACAGTTAGCTAAAAATGTATTAATTTAAACAATGTAATAATTGTATCTGGAAGGTGCGCTCTTGGACGTCAGATGAGGGCAGTAATCTGGGGGTCCTGGTCTCGGTGAGGACTCTAGCGGGTCTTCAGATGGACCTGAAAAGCGTGCGTTTCTCATCCGGCCGTCATCATCATCACAGCAAACAGCCCATGCTGGTCCTGTTCACCGACGACGGCAGGCGGGCGGCTTCTGTCGAGACTCCTAAAGGTTGGACATATGCATCTCTTTATTATCTCACCTGTCCTCTTAGGCTGAGTACTTCTCATATACAGTATCTCTACCCAAAACAGCACTGTGTAGTTTCAGATAAATACATTTCAAGAACATCTTGCTTTAAACTAGCGCTTATTCATTTCAAACCAGGGAGTTTGGGGGTCTGTGGAAAAGTTTGGGGGGGAAAAATGTAACAATGTAAAAAAAAACAAGTAAAAAAAATTGTGATATAGTAAATAAAATATTGTATATATTCAATTATAAAGTATTTAGTAAATAGTAAAACATAAAGTTAATTAATTTATTAAAATAAAAATAGTTTAAATAAATGCCAAAAAAATAAACAATACTTTAATAAATAAAATAATACAGTACAGTACTTTAGAGAGTATAAAAGCATGTAGTAATGCAATAGAAACAGCGTTATTATACTCAACTAAAACTAAAACATATTTCCATTACTTGAAATACAATAAACATTAGCTGAAATAAAAAATAAAAACCCTTATATATATACATATTTACCTATATAACATATATATACTTTTTTTTTTAAATGTCTATATAAACATTTTATAGACAAAATTGCTGAAAAATAAAAAAAATTGTATCTCAATGATGCTAAAATAACACTAAATAGAAATGATTTTACACATTTATAATATAATTTTTTAGGGTGAATTAGGAACATACTTTTAATATAGTAATATGGAAAATATAGTATAAAAAATAAATGCATGATAAAATCTATTACAAGTTAACAATATATATATATATATTTGAAAAATACACTTTTACATTTCTAAGTTAGGCGTTCCTCACGCAAGTATGATCATATTTGGGGTCGGCGGCACCTAAACACTCGTTCTAAACAAGCGGCAAGCCGGAAACCTTCGTGTCTCTCGTTTGAATCCAACACTGAAGTGACTGCAATTCATCGACTGGCCACTATAGACCGGCTCCAAAACAGAGTTAATCCCATAGACCCCCATGTTAAACTGCCCAACTTTACAGCAGAATAAAACATGTTTACAGCCTGGTTCAAAAAGTCTTTTTGGTCTATATAGTTGATTTTGCCCTTCATGACAACTGTGAGGGGGGTGAATTTTTTTATAACTCATCCGTTTAAATTATATTAAGCCTTAAAGTTCTGCATATTTAAGGGCGTGGCCACTTGAGTGAAAGGTGGATTGCCGCTGATGTCACTACTAGCCGTTTATCTGCTGTGTGTTAGCGTCACGTCACTGACCATTTACGTTTATCCGGGAGTGACGCGCAGCCAAGATGGCGACGTCCGGCTCCACTCACTTTGGGCTTTAAAAATGTTTTTCAGAAACCTACGGGTGACGTCACGGACACTACGTCCATATTCTTTTTACAGTCTACGGTTCTAACCTGCACTCCTCTTTCTCTTCAGGTTCAGATGATTCTCCCGTTGGAGCAAGTCTCCCGTTTCCCAGCCTCCCTCTCCCCGCGGCGGCCCGTCGAAACGCTCGATCCGCAGACTTTGACGACAGCGCAGAGAAGATGCCGTGTCAGCGTCTGCCTCTCTACGTGGACTTCGAGGAGATCGGCTGGTCGGGGTGGATCGTGTCTCCCCGCGGATACAACGCTTATCACTGCAAAGGCTCCTGTCCGTTTCCCCTGGGTCAGAACATGAGGCCGACCAACCACGCCACGGTCCAGTCCATCATCAACGCTCTCAAACTGACCAGAGGCATCGAGACGCCCTGCTGCGTCCCGGACAAACTCTTCAGCATCAACCTGCTGTACTTCGACGACGACGAGAACGTGGTGCTAAAGCAGTACGACGATATGGTGGCGGGAAGCTGCGGCTGTCACTGAGAAACACCATTCTTCTGTGATTGCCAGCAGTGTTTAAACTGGGATGAAATTGTAAAAATATGTAAATAGACATGAAATTTTAATATATGGAGGAGATTGAGTCGGTCACTTGTAAAAGATGTAAATTTGTATATTGCATGTTGTGAACTATTATAAAGTCTAAATAAATTCTTACACAAAAATGATGGACGGGGATGATTTTTATTTTTATTCTTGTCATATATTTAAAATACAAACACCTTTAAAAGGAAGATCAACAGAGAACTGAGAAACAAACCGGCCAATCACTGAGGTGTTGAGGATTCCCGGCAAGCCGTTTTGCGTTTAAAAGACGTCTAATAGCCGTCCAAACACAGCCCAGACGTCTAGGCTTAAACCAGGCAAAATTTGGGCTGTCAGTGAAAATGTACTAGACGTGTAAACCATAGCCCAAGAATAGACTAGTCATCAATTAGATAAAGAAATGAAACGAAACACCTTGTAATCACTGTTTACTTTGCTTACATGATGGAATATCATACATCTCGCAAGTTATTTTGGCAAAAACAACATAGGCTTGAAGTGTGTTACTCATAGCCGGACTATATCGGGTGTATAGTTAACCTAGACGGTGAAATGACGGATATTGCTTGCTGGGTTGCCAGCAGTGTTTATTCTGTGAATCTGGACTTTTGTGCAAGGATAAAATTGTAAAATATGTAAATAGACATGAAATTTTAATATATGGAGGAGCTTGAGTTGGTCACTTGTAAAAGATGTAAATATTGCATGTTGTGAACTATTATGAAGTCTAAATAAATAATTTTACAAAAATGATGGACAAAGTTTTATATCTGTGGTTCGTGTCATATATTGCAAATACAAACACCTTTAAAAGGAAGATCAACAAAGCACAACAACTTTCTGATGTAACATGCAGTAACTTTGCTCTGTTATATACGGCATCTGATCTGAATCTGATCTGTCCTTGTGTCTTCCCATGGGATCATATAGGAAAAGGGCCAACTAAAGCAACAGGTGACAGGTAGTATGAGCTGATCGCCTCCTATAGAGTGAAAGTAAAAGAGACAGAGAGAAAACAAGGGGTAAGAAGTAAAACAGCTGCAGGGCTTCCACAGGATCAACTGATACGGTTCAGCTTCTGTGCCAACCAATTAAACTCACAATGGTCAACTAGTGCACGAATGCTTGCATATTTAATGCCATAATTGAGATGCATATTAACACAATACACCAGGCTGCTTTTCACGAGATCTCAAGTCAAAACGCTTTATCAGGAACATTACTGAAACCAGGATGAAAGAGGTGAATAATGCCTGGGTCACATTTCACTCCTCAAAAAACTACAACAACAAAACATATACCACCAGAGAAAAGCCAAATACAAATATAAACTTAGTATAGAATATATTGCTTAACTGTCACTCACACACACACACACACACACCAACCCCGACCCCTAAACCTACCCATCACACAAAACTTTCTGCATTTTTACATTTTCAAAAAACCTTTAATTACTTTATTTTTATAGCAGATTTACAAATGAGGATGTCCCTAAAGGAAGGGTTTTAAAGGAATTTGTCCCCAAAATATAGTTAAGTAGACTACCGGTAAGTAGATAGTTAAGTATATCTTTATAACATTGACCTTCCCAGTACACAGACACACACACACACACACACACACACTCTCTCTCTCTCTCTCTCTCTCTCTCTCTCTCTCTCTCTCTCTCTCTCTCTCTCTCTCTCTCTCTCTCTCTCTCTCTCTCTCACACACACACACACACGCGTTATTTGAAAGTGTAATAATATTTCACAATATTACTGTTTTTACTTTATTTTTCCTCAAACAAATACAGCCAGCATTTATACCAGCAAAATGACTTTTTATGGGATAAACAGAGTAAAAAACAACAACAAAAAAACTGGTCCTTAGTAAAACAACGGCAGGTTAGCAGTTTTTGCTCTGTGTGAATCAGTCAGTAATCTGACGCTGTTAACCCTCCTCTCTGTTTGACCGACAGCACGCATTCATGTCCGAGAGAGACCGCCATTCACGGCAGCTAAATGATGAAATACTGCCATTATAACAGAACTAAAGGCCGACACCTGATCTGCCGTGTCTCACCGAGGCCTTTTGTGCCAGTATTTCATATCTGAAATATCTGCTGGCATACGCTGCAGACCACAGGGAGTTTGCCATGGCACTGCGAGGATGGGGAACAAACAGACCATCTTTACATCCCAGCAACTGGACGCATATCAGGTCAGGCCATTTGACATCATTATTTTGGATATTGCACAAGCGTTCAAAACTTTGGGGTTGCATCTTCAATGCTTACTTTCACAATAGGTTGCATTTATTTGATCAAAATGATACACTTTAAAATGACTGTCTATGTGAATGTATTGCAAAATATAATTTATTCCTGAATTTTCAGCATCATTACTCCAGTATTCAGTCAGTGTCACATGATCCTTCAGAAATCACTCTAATATGATGATTTGATGCACAAGATCAACATTTATTATTATTATTATTGTCAATGTTGAAAACAGCTGTGCTGCTTCATATTTTTGTGGAATCTGTGGTAAATTTTTTTCATAATTCTTCATGAACAGAAAGCTCAAAAGAACAGCATTTATTTGAAATACAATATTTTGCAACATTATAAATGTATTTACTGATGTTTGCAACATAAAAGCATTACTTAAAAAAAAAAAAAAATCTTACTAACCCCAAACTTTTGAACTCTGTATATCTCACCTGCATCTTAAAAATGTAAAAACTGTCAAAATTAGTGCACTTTTGTGAAATAGTCTACACTCACCTAAAGGACTATTAGGAACACCATACTAATACTGTGTTTGACCCCCTTTCGCCTTCAGAACTGCCTTAATTCTACGTGGCATTGATTCAACAAGGTGCTGAAAGCATTCTTTAGAAATGTTGGCCCATATTGATAGGATAGCATCTTGCAGTTGATGGAGATCTGTGGGATGCACATCCAGGGCACGAAGCTCCCGTTCCACCACATCCCAAAGATGCTCTATTGGGTTGAGATCTGGTGACTGTGGGGGCCATTTTAGTACAGTGAACTCATTGTCATGTTCAAGAAACCAATTTGAAATGATTCGAGCTTTGTGACATGGTGCATTATCCTGCTGGAAGTAGCCATCAGAGGATGGGTACATATTGGCCATAAAGGGATGGACATGGTCAGAAACAATGCTCAGGTAGGCCGTGGCGTTTAAACGATGCCCAATTGGCACTAAGGGGCCTAAAGTGTGCCCAAGAAAACATCCCCCACACCATTACACCACCACCACCAGCCTGCACAGTGGTAACAAGGCATGATGGATCCATGTTCTCATTCTGTTTACGCCAAATTCTGACTCTACCATCTGAATGTCTCAACAGAAATCGAGACTCATCAGACCAGGCAAAATTTTTCCAGTCTTCAACTGTCCAATTTTGGTGAGCTCTTGCAAATTGTAGCCTCTTTTTCCTATTTGTTGTGGAGATGAGTGGTACCCGGTGGGGTCTTCTGCTGTTGTAGCCCATCCGCCTCAAGGTTGTGCTTGTTGTGGCTTCACAAATGCTTTGCTGCATACCTCGGTTGTAACAAGTGGTTATTTCAGTCAAAGTTGCTCTTCTATCAGCTTGAATCAGTCGGCCCATTCTCCTCTGACCTCTAGCATCAACAAGGCATTTTCGCCCACAGGACTGCAGCATACTAGATGTTTTTCCCTTTTCACACCATTCTTTGTAAACCCTAGAAATGGTTGTGCGTGAAAATCCCAGTAACTGAGCAGATTGTGAAATACTCAGACCGGCCCGTCTGGCACCAACAACCATGCCACGCTCAAAATTGCTTAAATCACCTTTCTTTCTTATTCTGACATTCAGTTTGGAGTTCAGGAGATTGTCTTGACCAGGACCACACCCCTAAATGCATTGAAGCAACTGCCATGTGATTGGTTGATTAGATAATTGCATTAATGAGAAACTGAACAGGTGTTCCTAATAATCCTTTAGGTGAGTGTATATAGCAAGGTTTAAAGTTAAAATGGTCAAGATAAGAGTGATATTCAAACTGTTATGGTTATCAGCTATATTTATGAATATGTATGAATGCTTTGCACCTCATTATTATTTTCCTCAAACAATAAAAAATGAGCATGAATGCTGCTTTGTAAATCATTGCATGTTTTTGCTTCATTTTGAAGGACTGCACTTATTTCACCAGAAAAGAAATTCTGAGGTGAGATACGCAGTTTTCACTTGTTTGTTTAATATGGCTGAGACTGAAAAAGCCTCTAAGCTGCACTATAAAACATGCTGGGTTGTTTTAACCCAATTTGGGGTCAAATATGGAGAATCCCAAACGTTGGGTTAAAAATGTAATTCAAATTTTTAGAGTTAGTCCATATTTGACCCAAAGTTAGAGTGTCACTAAATAGGCGTTACCCATGCATAAACAGTGAAGATGTCAGTGTCACATAGGTCTACTTCCATATAATGTCTCTATGCATGTTGTCTTTCCCCAGACTGTTTCACCGATACCGTGATTTGGCTCCCCAGCTCGTGCCGCTGGACTACACCACGGGGCCGGACGTGCGTTTGCCGTACGAGCTCATTGGCAGCATGCCGGAGCTGAAGGTACAGCGCATCTCATCTGTGTTCCTCATCTATTATGAAACTCCTACTAATTGATCGCAGTCTTGGTGGGGTTAAGCGTTATCAGATACTCGCAACTCAAGAGAACCGACAGCTCAGTTTAATCAAGTGTTTGTGAAGTATTAGTGAAGAGGAGCATTTGGTTGAGAGACACAGAAACAGACCTTATGCAATATATATGATGGACTGTTTTAACTGTGGCACGACGAGTCCCAGTGAAATACCACTAGTAAAATATTAATCATAATTAAGATTTTCAGAGGTGCCGATTTCATATGAATACCTACGACATGAATAGTACTATGATATTTATTGTGGGGTTTTGATGGCCTGTCACTTGAGCCCTGCATGCGTTGTGTATTAATCTTATTGCTCTTTTTTGGAGCACAGATAGTGAATGTAATGAATTTTTGTAGTTGAAATGAAATATGGTAAAACTAGTGAACAGTACAACAAGTGGCGAGATTTTTGATCCAGAACCTGCTTTGCTTTGTTTAATACTGCAATTGATCTTGATAGTTTTGATTGTACATAATTAATGTGTGATTTCCAACTGATTCTGTCATCTACAATTACCCCAAGAAACTTATTTTCATGAAACTTATTTTCATCTATTTGTATGTTCACGTGAATGTTTATATTACAATTCCCAAATAACATTATTTTAGTTTTGTTTAAATTTAATGATAATTTATTTCTATCAAACCATATTTTTAATTTGTTCATTTCTTTAGTGGCCTCCTTCACAAGTTGCTGTAAGTTTTCACCTGAACAGAATATATTTGTATCATCTGCAAATAACACCATCTTCAACAACTTATACTAAACATACACTCACCTAAAGGATTATTAGGAACACCTGTTCAATTTCTCATTAATGCAATAATCTAATCAACCAATCACATGGCAGTTGCTTCAATGCATTTAGGGGTGTGGTCCTGGTCAAGACAATCTCCTGAACTCCAAACTGAATGTCAGAATGGGAAAGAAAGGTGATTTAAGCAATTTTGAGCGTGGCATGGTTGTTGGTGCCAGACGGGCCGGTCTGAGTATTTCACAATCTGCTCAGTTACTAGGATTTTCACGCACAACCATTTCTAGGGTTTACAAAGAATGGTGTGAAAAGGGAAAAACATCTAGTATGCTGCAGTCCTGTGGGCGAAAATGCCTTGTTGATGCTAGAGGTCAGAGGAGAATGGGCCGACTGATTCAAGCTGATAGAAGAGCAACTTTGACTGAAATAACCACTCGTTACAACCGAGGTATGCAGCAAAGCATTTGTGAAGCCACAACACGCACAACCTTGAGGCGGATGGGCTACAACAGCAGAAGACCCCACCGGGTACCACTCATCTCCTCTACAAATAGGAAAAAGAGGCTACAATTTGCAAGAGCTCACCAAAATTGGACAGTTGAAGACTGGAAAAATATTGCCTGGTCTGATGAGTCTCGATTACTGTTGAGACATTCAGATGGTAGAGTCAGAATTTGGCGTAAACAGAATGAGAACATGGATCCATCATGCCTTGTTACCACTGTGCAGGCTGGTGGTGGTGGTGTAATGGTGTGGGGGATGTTTTCTTGGCACACTTTAGGCCCCTTAGTGCCAATTGGGCATCGTTTAAATGCCACGGCCTACCTGAGCATTGTTTCTGACCATATCCGTCCCTTTATGGCCACCATGAACCCATCCTCTGATGGCTACCTCCAGCAGGATAATGCACCATGTCACAAAGCTCGAATCATTTCAAATTGGTTTCTTGAACATGACAATGAGTTCACTGTACTAAAATGGCCCCCACAGTCACCAGATCTCAACCCAATAGAGCATCTTTGGGATGTGGAGGAACGGGAGCTTCGTGCCCTGGATGTGCATCCCACAAATCTCCATCAACTGCAAGATGCTATGCTATCAATATGGGCCAACATTTCTAAAGAATGCTTTCAGCACCTTGTTGAATCAATGCCACGTAGAATTAAGGCAGTTCTGAAGGCGAAAGGGGGTCAAACACAGTATTAGTATGGTGTTCCTAATAATCCTTTAGGTGAGTGTATGTCATTAATATACAAAATAAATAGTTTTGGTCCCAACACTGACCCCCTATGGATAATGTGTCCATAGTGGACTCTAAGTGGTGCTAATAATGGGGCCGAGGTGGGCTGCACACAAAAACATTATGGGGCTCACATTCGTGATCACACTGGACCACAGTGGGTGAAAATTAGGCCCCATTTATTAATTTCTTTAAAGATTCCAGTGGGTAAAATAATTTGCTACTATGCAAATTTCACTTTCAAACCACCCCAACTCTGTTAAAATGTTTTTTTATATAGCCTATATAAACCTGTCCCGGACAAAACAAAGAATTCTTAAAATCTGTTGATTTTATCTGGTGCTCTATACATTTTCAAATTGCATTATAAAATATTTCCACTGTAAAGAAAAAGACTTCAACTCGGAATGTGTAAATCATGTGGATTTTTTGTTATATATTGAACTTTAAGATAAAACCTCTTGCAAAAGCATCAGGATAAAAATGAGTGATGTTCAGTTCTTGAACGACTGAACGGTTGAACCTGATTCAGATGAAGTAACCGGTCGAGCTGATTCATTAATCGAACTGAATCGAACTTTAGTTCCGGGTTGATGACGCTAGACGCACAAGTCCGAAAGAACCGGTTAGCGTAAAATGAATCAGACTTGACATCACTAATTCAGATCATCGGCTTTAGAGAGCTCCATGAAATCAAATTAGTGAGTTCCAAAATCTTTCAAAATTACCCAGTTATATAAAAGCAACAGTAAAACGTGTTTAATATAAAGTCAAATATACAACTCTGACCTTGAGCGAGTTTATATCCCTTGATAGTGTTCAAGTGGGGGGCGACGTTTATCATGAACCCTGTCTCGTGGTCCTTTGTTGTATTTATGCACTTTTATTTTGAAGTGTATTTTTTGTTCACTTTGTTGCAATGCTTCCCCTATCCTGTTTGCATTTGTCTCTGCCTTGAATGTTTCCATAGTGATTAATCAGTCTCAGGTGTTCCTCGTTACCCTCTTGTTATCTTGTGTATTTATACCCCTGTGTCTCAGTCTTGGTTTGCTGGTTGTTGTCTTTGGGTGGTTGTGAAACTGTCGTGTTCCATGCGTTCCACGCGTTCCACGTGTTCCATGTGTTCCATGTGTTCCGATGCGTTCCGCTGCGTTCCGCTGCGTTCATGCGTTCCATGTGTTCCATAAAGTTCAATATATAAAAAAAATCCACATGATTTACACATTCCGAGTTGAAGTCTTTTTCTTTACAGTTGAAATCTTTTATAATGCAATTTGAAAATGTATAGAGCACCACATAAAATCAACAGATTTTAAGAATTCCATGTGTTCCATGTGCTCTGATTTACGTGCATAAATACAACAAAGGACCACAGACTGGGATTGTGACTTTTTTTTCAAATGAAAAGGTGGGATTTGCAGGAAGGCACACACATAGTGGCTTGTGGGGAAGGTGATGCAAGTGCTTACCCTTTGAAGATGCTTTTTTTTAAATAGATATATATAAATAAAAATAAATTAGTAAAGGATCATGAATTATTATTATATATTAAATGATTATATAATCGTATAAAACAAATGGAATACTTAAAATGTAATCAATTAAATATAACATAGCCCATATGGGATCCTCAAATAAACAATAATGGGCAGTTCAACTGGGGCCCACATTGACATGTGGGCTGGGAAATTCCACGGTACACATTTAAGAATAAAATATCATGTTTTATTTAGGATAACCCATTCAGGCAGAGGATCGCTGAGGTCTTCTCGGAGGATGGAGAAGGAAACATGACTTTGGACGACTTTCTGGACATGTTTTCAGTGCTCAGTGAAATGGCCCCGCGGGACCTGAAGGCGTATTACGCTTTTAAGATCTACGGTCAGTCTTAAGGTGCGGTCACGAAATTTCGTGGGCAAAAAAGGGTCTATAATCTAATTGTCCAGCGTAGCACTAAAGTCACTTTCAGATGAACCAAGCAGTTTCGTGATGGACAGCGAGGCAAATTCACAGAAATTTTTCGCCCTCACACGAATCTCCTATCGAAACTACTGGATTTCGCCCGCAAAATAGAATTAATTGAATAATAATCATTTGATGTTATGGCTGATGTTCTGTTTGGGGAAAAAAAGTGTTTAGTAAGCCTATTATTTATATGCTATTATATTTGTTTTCATGTTTTTATTTCATATTTTCAGTTTTTTTTTTTTTTTGTCATTTTGTTATGTGCTTTTTGACTCTTTTTGTAAACATTACTATTTAGGTTTAATTTATTTTAATTTCATTTATATTAAGTTTTTTTTTTTTTTTTTTTTTTTGTTGTTGTAGTTTTTATTCCAGTTAGTGGTTTTCATGCTTCAACTTTAACAAACAAAAATGAGTAACGTTATAGACAACCTATAGGAAGCCGGGGAAGATCTCGTTTAAAAAAGTAATCCTTTAAAAGCTATTCACACATTGGCAGTAAAAAGTGATTAATACATGACAATTCTTATAAAGAACATTTAATCTAACATGTTTTATTTTATTTGTGATTTTTCAATGAACAAAAACGTTTTTAATAATAATCATGGACATGGTGGGGATATGCCTATGAAATCATTCGATATACTATGACCTGATCTCAATCATCTGTTCCTATTCATGTAGAGATGAACCCGCAGAACCTTAACTGACACATGAATATCAATAATTCAGACGTTCATTGAAGTGGGAACTGCCTATGGAAAGCTCTGTTCATATCTGTGTTCATGCGCTGTCTAATTAAAAGATCTCAGAGAACATGATCTGCTGCTGTCACCAGAAAAGACTCTGTTCTCATGCAACATTAACACGGGGTAAATGATAACGCTCTCAAACAATAGAGATCAATGATGGGAACAAGAGAGTATGTTGAAATTATTCAGACTGAACACACAGAAGGATTAATTGTTGAGAATTTTCAAAGCATAACGTTTACAAATGGGTTTACTGTGGCATACTATGGGTGGCTTGCATAAATAAATGAGATCACTGTAAAAAAAAAAAAAAAAAAAAAATCTGTAAAATTAAAAAAACTGGCAGTTGTGGTTGCCAGATATTTACCGTAAAAAATATGGTAGCAACATTTTAGGCTTTACAGACTAAATTTAAATTTACAGTAAAAAAAAACATATTTCATTATCTTATATAATGTTAATTTACTGATCTATTGAAGTATTAATATCTGTCAGTGTTTTATACCTGACAACCACCAATCACAGAGGAGATGAAAGTCACATGATAAATTAAAGCTCATCGCAAAAGGAATTTCCACAAGAGAGTTATTATTAATATACAGAAGCTGCACAGTTTCATTCGCACGAACACTAAACACCATCATGGTAACACACATTTTAAAAATGCAATAAACATTAATTTAACAACATTAAATGTAACATAAAACCCTAATGTACATAACTGATTAGAAAAAAACTATGAAGAAACAGTTATTTCAATAAAAATACATTAAATGTGCAGTGTCACGCAGAGATTTGTGGGAATGTCAATTTACGGTTTCTCACTTTTAACGGTATTTTACTGTAAAATTACATTAAATGTACAGTAAGATATATCACAGTTATTCACAGTATATAGTACGGAAACTTTCTGTTAGCTTATTAACAGTTTTTCACCGTAGCATTTTTACAGTTAAATTTTTTTTACAGTGTAAATATGAAATAAATAAAACAATATATTCTAAGTGTTCTATTCTAAGTTATTCTAAAAATAAATCACATTAAGACAAATAAATACACATTTAAAAATGGGTTAATTTATGTATAAAAAGTTAACGGTAACAATCTTGATTTCTTTTGATTTTTGCATTGTTAAATGTCTTGTGTCTGTGAAAGGTGCTAACTATTATCATTATTAAAAACAACTTCTAAAAGTATTTCTTTAAGCCACAATTTTCTTTTCCTGCATAAAAATTAAGCAATTGACTAACGCTTTTAAAAAGCAATTTTAAAGTTGCATTAAAAGGTTTTATTAATTTATTTTATTTGTAGCTTAAACTACATGTTAAACACAAATTAAGTGATTTTCATGTTAAATAATGTTCATTTGCCCATTTTAATAGTGATTTATTTACTTGCAGAACTCGCCCTCGTCTCGTTTTTCCCTCTAGATTTCAACAACGATGACTTCATCTGTAAATCCGACCTGGAGAAAACCTTAAACAGACTGACCCGCAACGAGCTGACCGAGGACGAGGTGAGGATGGTGTGTGAGAAGGTGATCGACGAAGCTGATCTGGACAATGATGGTCGATTATCTCTGGAGGATTTCCAGCACATGATCGTGAGAGCGCCTGATTTCCTCAGGTAACAGTTGCACACACTTTTCTGTTCAGTTTATTTAGATATTTCATTTAATGGTTTTCAAATTAAATCTTTTCTATTTTAAAGGAATATATTGGTATAAACAGCATCTGTGGTTTGAATATGTTGACTTGTCCCCAGTGACAGTCTATGGGTCATAACATTCATTATAATATTCATAATAAATAAACATGACATGTGTTAGCCATAGACTGTAAAAAATAGGTGTTAGCATGAAACTCCTGTGATACTATTACGGTACTTAAAGTCCCCCTGCAAAAAAAAAAAATGTCGTCATGTCTTAAAATATCTTGAATGTAACTCGACACCCTTGCCTCATTTAGTATACGCGGTTCTATGAATATGCAAATGAGCCCCGCCTCCACTCACTCACTCAGCTCAGAGACCCACTGGTTGACGATCACGCCGGTTTCACACTGCACGCGTTAAGCCTAGTTCACACTACATGATTTTAAAACGCCGGGCTGAAATGTGCGGTTCACATTACATGACTTGCTCTCTGTGAAATCAGGAGTGTTCAAGTTGTTGAGCTGTTCACACCACACGACACAACGTGATTGATCCGCAACAGGGGGTAACGCACTACACGAGTTGACAACAACTCCGTCACCCAACGATTCAATCTTGTCTACAAACCACGTTTTGTCACAAAAAATCACGCGATAAAACGAACCGGAAATGACGCCAAACATCACGCGCGCTAATACCCAGCGAAGAAGACGAAGACCCATGCCTTGCTCTGATTGGAGCAACCCATGCCTTGCTCTGATTGGCTGTAGCTCATGACATCACTGAGGTTGAGTTGTGCGACAGCTCTGGATATCTAGCATGCTAGATATTTTTCTGGGCTCGGCGACGCGTCTGCGAGGCGTCAGCGAGCGTCTTTGATGCGTTGTTGGCTCTTTCATACTAACAGATTGGCGAGCGTCCATCGTCCGCTAATCCCCCGCGATTTGCACGCGATAACACCCTGACCTGTCGGCGAGCTCAACGATTTGCAAATCGGGCTTATAATCCTGTAGTGGGAACTAGGCTTTAGCAGAGCGTAAGCAGCGCGTATTTTTTTCCGCGCCCATGTTAACAGATTAGAGCATTCACACCGCACGCAGAGGCGGTGCGGCAGCGCGTAGCAGGAGCAGAGCAGGAGCAGCAGTGCCGCAATCGTTTCGGCGTCCTGTCTATTTTTGCCGCGCGGCTTACGCTGAATTAAAGTGACAATGCATTTATCATGGCCAAAATACACAGCAGTTTTACCCAAAAGCACATTGATGATATCTATTGTGTTTTAAACAGTCAATCAAATGACCTTCATCAATTTAAAAAGAAAACAAAGTCAACAAAAACAAAGATGAACCAAAAGTTATATAATATAGCCTATTAATTAATAAAATAAGCTTCTTGACAAGACTTTTCTCTTAAATGTATTTGAAAACGAAATAAAGCAATGCCAACTTACCCATTATAGAGTACTTTGTCTGTAAACACGCGCGTCAAACGCTGCCAGTATGAAAGCAAAACGCGCGTGTCCTGCTTCCGCTCACCGTACGCACTGCTCCTGCGCTGCTTACGCTCTGCTAACGCGTGCAGTGTGAAACCGGCGTTACACGTTGATCTGATTGGTTACAAGGTCGTTTGTGACGTCAGAAACACCAGCGATTTCAAACCGTGTTTTTGAGACTGTCTTTGGTTCACTGTAGTTTTAAGTAGAAAATACTCACCAATGCTGTCGACTTATGAATTTACACATGGTTTGTCTTAAAGCATATTAAAAACACCACATAGACATATAAACAACATTAACCAACTATGTCTTTAATCTCATGTAATGACCAGATAAACTCTGGTAACTTTCACATGACCTACACTTTTTCATTAAAGGGCAATATTTGTCCCCTCGATTTTATTTTTATTTAAAAAAAAACTTTTATTATGACATATACAGTTGTGACCAAAAGTGATGTCCTCCATCTTCACCCTTTATTCAAATATTATTTTAAAAATGTGAAATATTTGCTTAGTTGTGCTTGGATTGTTTTATTTGTGATGCAATGAAACATAAATTATGCCAAACTAATTTTTGTCCAGGCTGTTATGCAAAGACATTATAAACACATCCAGTTTTGCTCCTTGCAAGCTGCTGTTAACAGATTGTATACACATGCTTTTGATGAGAGCTCACTGTTAATACGATCTTAATCTTCTGGCTTCCAGCACCTTTCACATCAGGATATGAAGATCATCTGGACACTGACCAAGGACATTTACTTTCATAAGACGATGTAAGAACTTTCTCTGCAGATTCAGAAGTCAGGAACAGATGGTGTCGCGGACGGTAAAGTTTAAAATAAAGTAGACACCTGTACTAATATAAGAAGAATATTAATGTTCAAAATATACACTTTAATCAAATATTAAACATTCTTATCTTGAACATTAAAGTGGTGGTTCAGAATTTTGGACATCGGGCTCATTTCCAAGTTAGCCTGTGTGTTATTTATTAGTGGAGACAGTTTTCAAAAATTGTCATCCAGTCGTTCCAGTTGCATAGTTCGCCGGTGCTAGGCTAGCGCGAGTCAACGGTCGGTAATAGCCTGCCATTAAAAACAGTTTTACCCACTCCACAGTACACCAAAAGCAAATAAATTATAACGCCAGACTATCGATGTAAATGTCTGTTGAGAGAATAATGTTAGAAATCAAAGTACCCTTTCATTGCATTGCAATAGTTATACTTTGTTCCCTGTATTTATTAGCGCAGTCTACAGCAGCGGCGGAGAGACCCTAGGCCAGTGTTTCCCAACCCTGTTCCTGGCGGCACACCAACACTGCACGTCTTCTTTGTCTCCCTAATCAAACACACCCGATTCAACTCATCAGCTCATAATCACATGGGTTAATGAGCTGACGAGTTGAATCAGGTGTGTTTGATTAGGGAGACAAAGAAGACGTGCAGTGTTGGTGTGCCGCCAGGAACAGGGTTGGGAAACACTGCCCTAGGCAACCGAGAGAGCCGGTCCACATGTCAATCCCGGCCGACTGTAGTGCGCTTCGGTTCTGTGTTTACTGTTCGGCGCAGGACTACTAACCGGAGCAAAGTAAAATCCCGCCGCTGCTAAGAATCTAGTTCCTGTAAATGTATTGCGATCATTGAGATGCAAGAGTAGTTTGATTTCTAACATTATTCTCTCAACAGACATACATCGATAGTCTGGCGTTATATATTATTTGCTTTTGGTGTACTGTGGAGTGGGTAAAACTGTTTTTAATGGCAGGCTAGCAGTTAGCGTTGACTCGCGCTAGCCTAGCACCGGCGAACTATGCAACTGGATGAAAATTTTTGAAAACTGTCTGTCTCCACTGATAAATAACAGGCTAACTTGGAAATGAGGCCCGATGTCCAAAATACTGAGCCACCCCTTTAAGACTAGCCAATAATGTGCCTGAAAAGCTTATTATGCAGCTACTGATACTACAGCAAATCAACACGTGAAAATTAATTATTCGTCGTCAGTATTAAACACACACACAGACACATCTCTTAAAAGAATCTTGTTTTAATAAATCAAAAGTACAGATATCTACAAAAACTGTAGATCAGTTTTTCAATGTTTTAGAAAGTACAGTACAATTTAAGTAGATCTCTTTTTAGAGTTATTTACAATTGTTTCTTTTCTCTTTTTTTTTTTCTTACCAAAATGTAATTGACCAATCTACCCAGTTACCTCACAATCGACAAATGAAAACATGGTCATATAAAAGAATCCGTAAATGATATGGATGACATTTCGTTTCAAATCAAGAAGTACATGAGACAAACTAGACAGCAAAAACAGAGATTGACAGACATACGCATCTCAATAAACACTACACGACTGCAAAGCGTTTAAGACAGAAAGCGGTACCTGTTTGCTAATGTTCTTTTCCGCTTGGTTTGTCTGCATATCAAATAAAAATGTTTCGCCAGCTGTCTGTTATAGTTATTTGTGCATTTTATTTGATCACTTTAAAACACCCTAAGGCCAGATTAGATCACGTCTAAGGTCCATTATTACAACCAAACATGTTTTAACCAGTAGACTGTCCTCTAAAGCTCAGAACAGACAACTAGACATCATGTGGCGGTCAGACGCTTCAATTGTGCAGAACATCTATAGAAAAAAAATATACATACACAGACAAAACATAAAGGAGGTCAACAGTATCAACTTCATGATGCATAGATCCAAAATGAAAGATCAAGTATTAGTTATTAAGACAAACGGCAAGTATTATTGGACAGGGAGAGAACAGAGAAGAGAGATGCTATGGGTACAGACCATCTGTTACACCTCTCCTAACGTGAAAGAATATGACAAATATGAGCCAAAAATATCATCGCCTCGAGGTGGAAAGAGAACAAGGTGCAAACAGAAAGTCATTTCAAGTTGAAGCTTGGAAAAGGAAAAGTGCCTTATTGCAGCAAGAAGAGAATTACATACACCTCTGCCTCGCAGGAAAAACAGTGCTTTCCTAATCTCTTTAAAACACGTTCAGGTCATATTACACCCCAAATCCAATGGAAAAATAGATATATTGCATAAAGAACAATTTCAATTAACTTCACAAATTCTCATTACTGTAATGCATCCATATTTTACTCTATAACAAAGAAGGTACCTACCATGATATGCAAGTAGTTAATATTAATATATTACGAGAATTTAATTAAAAAGAAATTGCAGTACAGTAATCAGAATAAAATTTATTTGCATTGCATTAATGAAAAAATAAACTGGTTTTGGGATGAAATTTGACTTGAACACGTTCTTGTCAGGTTTTGGGAGATCGACTCTTGGATTCTCATCGATAAAGAGTTTGTTCTTTCACTCGAAGCTAACAGGGGTTAAAGATTCCTGACCTATTGCTGGTGGTGTATACATGGTTCATTTGACTACAAAACGTACATTTGAGTATACTGCGGTACAAATAGGACAACTGCACAATTTGTCAAAATGAAACGGGTCTCTTGTGATAGACGCAACACTGAGAAAACTCGTATCAAACCAAGTGTAACTACTGCAGTTTGTCTTTGAAGGGCTGTACAACTCGAGCATTGCATTTCTTGCATTAATTATAAGCATGTCAACACAATATTCAGAAATCAGGAATGGTGGATTATTGTATTCTAGGTAGTTAAGCCTATTCACGTGAACCAAATCTGTTTTGTTTTTGCACTGTGCCACCCAAACTAATATGCTGTGGGACTGTAATTCATGTCTAGTCCATCCATAATACATCAGACAAATTAATACATTAACAGAATTTATTCAAAGCTGAACAAACGGCATCAATAGAAGCCAATGCATTTATGCATTCGGCTCGCTATCAGGAAAAGACTGGTGTCCTTACATAGATGGTGCTTTGAAAACGTTTGGGGGAAATGAAAACGCCTAACATGAATTCGGCAGGTTATGCTCCATGTCACCATGTAAAAACACCAGTCTTTATGATGCAAAATTATCACTATGTGGCACAAACTACACACAACACAAAAGATACTGATAAAGTGCATGGACGTCTGTACGGGAGGTATAGCTCTGCTTTTCTGGTCACACACTCACCCTTTCTCATTGCTTTTGGTTACACATAATTAATTAATACTACAAACTTAGGAATTTCTCATCCTTACAAGGGCTACGAGTCAGTTTCATTCGATTACACTCTAGTAGATTCAATTCAAGTGTTTTTAGTCAAGGAACGCTTTCACGGTGGGACGTTATCAGGTCGTAATAAAGCAGGACCTGAGGTTTTGGATTTATGCAAAGGAATATTAAAAAGAAAGCTAGCGCTACTGCATAAAAGGCTGAACTATTTGGAAATAGCTTTGTGTGCATGTTAAAAAAAAGGGAGGTTGGATTTAACGAGGCAGTAAACACGTCTTGATGAATAAAAAGCAGGATCTTCATTTGTTTAATATGATAATATCATTAGCCATGTCTGTGAAACCTTGACTGCACCATTTGTGTGAACGCTTGTCAAAGGTTAGATATCAGCCTGAAAAATAAAACTTAGGTCAAGAAGAAAATGAAACAGAAAAAAAAAAAAGCATCTAAGAGGAAGGTTATAATATTCCTCTACTAACAATAAGGTCATGTGATTGTCGAAGAATGCGCCGAAAATAAAATGGAATGATTAAGATCGTCCCACGAAACACTCACATTGGCTCAATGTTAGATCACGCTCTACGGCCAGACCCAGAACCTCAACTACTTACAGGTCGCCATGAAGGAATGGATCAATTTTGGCAGTTGTGCGCTCAAAACGAGCGATTGAAACAAAGATGGAGGGAGATACAGGATCTTCTTTAGGTGCACGTTTACGGCGATGCATTAGCAACCAGCTCTTCACCTTGACTTGTAGAAACCAATGCTTTCCCACCAGGGTTTCGCCAGGGAAGGGTCATAAGAGGCATCGCTAATCTGTCAATGGAAGAAGATAAGAGGAGCCAGGAACTCAACTGGAAGAAGAGCGTGACAGAGAATGAGAGATGGGATAAAGAGGAAGGAGGAGGAGTGCTAAGAGGAGGAATAGTCCAGTCATGTCCAGCCCGATGGTGGCGGACAGTAAGGCCTTGGTCTTCACAGTAGCACACAGCGAAAGAAGCTGCTCTTTTTCTGCTGTTCAGGGGTGATCTTCACGCCGTGGTTGCTGCCCTGAGGATTGTTGCCCTCCTGTGTGAGCAAAGAAAAAACAAACCTCCTTTTAGACTCAAGATTCTCATTTTATTACTACAACTCAAGCTAGGAACTTGTTGCAAAACTTCATCCAAAAACGTCATTATTTACTCTTTATTATGTACCTATTATTTACCAATTATTATGTATAGGGATGCACGATATTGGATTTTGGCCGATATGCCGATATTTTCAAACTAATTTTGCCCGATGCCGATATATTTGTTTTAAGTGCAAAAAAAGCTTATTAAAGCTTCTATTAAAGTTCTCAGTCAAGAGCAGTGAGTGATTTCCTCTTTGTTTTGTTGATTTATTAACATTAAAGGGATAGTTCTCTCAAAAATGTTAATTGTCATAATTTACTCTCTCAAGTTGTTTTAAACCCGAATTAATTTCTTTCTTCTGTTGAAAATAAAAGTTATTTGGAAGAATGTGGCTAACCAAACAGTTGCTGTACTCCAGTGACTTCCATAGTATATTTAAGCACAAGAAAGAAATGAATACAGGTTTGGAACAACATTAGAGAGTAAATAATGACAGAATTTTTATTTCTGGGTGCAGGATCTCTTTAAGGACAAGCGGCAGCATATTATTACTGTCTCTTTAAGAACGGCACTCGACGCGTCTAATATACACACAGAAAGTTTGCTTTCACTTTAGATATAACCAACTTTGTTTATGTAAACCTTGTGTGTATTTGACAGTATCAGCGCAATAAGACTCGAAAGATTAGTCCAGTATGCAGGCGCTGTGACAGGCTTTTAGTTCCTGTGAGCGTCGGGTGTACGCGTTCATAAAAGCGCATGTTAGAACAGCCCATCAGCACGTGAATGACATGTTTACCTAGCAAGACTTTGACGCACATGCAAATAATGAACTTTTGTGAATTGCAGTGTCCCGTGAGTGTAACTCTACCTCTGCGTTTACATGTGATGTGATGTGAATGTACGTCGCGTTGTACAGTATTTTTCTTCAAAAGCAGATCGTGGAGACCTTTTAATCGTCCACGATCAAAAACCGTGAGACGCACACCCCTAGTTGGAAGTTTAAGTTGCTGGCGCTCATGCTTCGTTTGCGGTCGTCACGTGCGCATAGGAAACACGCCACCCTATCGGCAAGACTCATCGGCAGAAATATTCATATCTGCCAATGCTGGTTATTTTAAGCTTTTATCGGCCGATACCGATGTTGTCCTGATATCATCGTGCATCCCTTATTATGTACCTACACTGGTGGTCAAAAGTTCAGAATAATTACGTTTTTTGATAGGTTTTGGCATCAAGTTGGCATTTTTTCTTATTTATTCCAAACTTTTGACCGCCAGCTTTGCTTCAGCTATGACAAAGAGACATCCACTCTAACATTTTGTGGGTGGAGCAATGAAGGGAGGGTGTGTTTGTTTGGGTTGATATCAAAAATCAACAGTGTTTCTCAGAAATCACTTACTGCACCTTTAATAAATGCTGTAGAACAAATGTTCATGTTAACTAATGAAACCTTGTAAAGTGTTACTCAATTATGAATCTAAGTTCATTTTTACACATAAACCTAAAGCACAGAAAGGGAAAATCTTACCAATTTCGTGTCCATCTTTGATTTTATGTCTCTGGCGAGCGTTAAGAATGCCTGCGAGTAGAGCAGGAAACATCATTAGACCTTTAAACACTCAGATATGATAAGGAAATGAAATGAGGATTCATCATAAAAGCCATTTACACTTACGTTCTCAACGTTGATATTAGCCTTTGCACTCGTCTCCATGAACTTGATGCCGTACTCTAACGCCAGCTAAACAGGTACAGGCAGATTTGATTCAAAATACAAGTATGATTTATCTGGATGATGCAGGAGGATTATTAACTAAATGATTGTGGAAGGTGCTTCCGTCGTTGCTGTAGCATCTTATACAATTAAATGAAATAATATAATATGCGCAAACAGTTTTTTAACGGCACAAGAGAACAAGAAGCATGGTCTGCTCACCTTCTCGCCTCTGTCTTTAGACACCTGCCTCTTCTCATTAATGTCACATTTGTTCCCCAAAATCATTTTTTCTACATCTGCTGATGCATGCTGGGTTGAACACATACAAGAACTGTAATCATTTGCTGTTAAATATTAAAACAGTACTTTTATGGATGTGCAATGCTACATATTTGCAAAACTGAATGACTAGTAATTAGGCATCAGGTAATTTAGGGTAATGTCCACCAGACAAAAAATAATAAGCATAACACATGCTTTTGTATTCAAAAACTGTCATATTAAAAGCACAATGCTTCAGGTGCAATGACTAAAGATGCCCACTTGAATATTAACAATGAAATAGATGAAATATTGGCAGACACTTTGGATCCAAAGCAAATTGCAATGCATTTAAACTATGCATTTTATCAGTTCATGCATTCTCATGGGATATTGAACCCATGGCTTTACTGTTTGAGCTATTTATGCTAATATAAAAACCTGCGGATTATGCATACTATGGAAACATTGCACACAACCGGAAGTATATTATTGAAGGCAGATAAATCAGGCATTGAGACACTCACCTCCTCTATGTTTCGGATCCAGTTTTTGATGTTGTCAAATGATTTCTCATTGGTTATATCATAAACCAGCATGATACCCTGAGATCAGAGCACAAGACATATTACAACTGTGCAAAACACTGCAATTATAAAGATGACAGCAAATGAGCATTAGTATTATTATAGCATTAACAGGCAAGACGGACAGATGAAATTACTGATCATACATGAGAATCATCTTACCATTGCTCCTCTGTAATATGCCGTTGTGATCGTTCGGAATCGTTCCTGTCCTGCCGTGTCCCTGTAAACATCAAACAATATAAGTGGCCCTGCAGAAATGTGGTTTGCATGTCTGGTAAAGTGGAAGATGGCCTCCTTCTTACCAGGGCAATGACAAAAGACAACCACTAACATGTGCCTCAATGTAAAGGAGAAATGAATCATGGTTTCACAAGTCAAACAACAGCTCCTTCATAAAACTCTCTTACGTACTTTCAAATACGAAGTGACTCGTGGCAGCAAACTGCTAATTTTTTAACATTTGAAGTGGATCAAAACCATTTATCAAAGTTATACATGAATTTTGAACAATACCCGTTCTTGTCTTGGGACAACTTTGATAAACTTTTTTGATCCATTTCCTACTGTAGTGTTGACTAGAAGGAAAGACGACTAGAAACTCACCATATCTGTAACTTTATCTTCTTGCCATCTAGTTCTATTGTCCTGATCTTGAAATCGATACCTGGAAGAGAAAATACACAGCACAACTGTCATCATCATAGGCTGAAAAACAAACCCAATACACAATACTCTTTCAAAAATGTCCAACAACAGACTACTTTTAGGTGTTAAAAGCAATGCACATAACAGATGTCCATAGGATGTGATATATGATGAACATATGATGAATGACAAAGCCAAGCATCAAACCACACTTCATATCACCAGTTCATATTGCAAAGTAATAAAAACGTAAGTATGACCGGTAAACATATAAAGAACTGTACTAAAAATATAATGTAATGGGAACTAAATATTTTGCAAATAATATTTTATACGTTTTAAATATTTTTATAGTATAAATTGGGTCTTCTTTATACATGCATGTCTTTAAAATTGTAGGATTGGTGTCCCTCTCGTGAGGATAATTATATTAGTTTGTGGAATCTAAAAGATTTAAACCCCCTGATCTGGACCATCGTAAAGTTGATTTAAAGGGTTAGTTCGACCAAAAATGAACTTTGTGTCATAATTTACTGATGTCGTTCCAAACCCGTAAGACCTTCGTTCATCTTCAGAACACAAATGAAGATCTTTTTGATGAAATCTGAGAGTTTTCTGTCCCTCCATTGACAGCTACTCAACTACCACTTTGACACTTTGAAAAGTTCATAAAGAGATCGTGAAACTAATCCAAATGAATTGAGCGGTTTAGTCTAAAACCGCTCTAGTCTATTTTATTTTAAACAGATTTTATTTAGGCTTTTATTCACATATAAACATTCATCAACTCACACATCAGTTGTGGTAAACGGAAGCTCAAGCATGTTCGCTTGACGTGTGAGAACCAATGAGGTTCATTCTCGTGTAACGCATCACGTTTGAGCTTCTGCAAGAACCAATGAGGTTCATTCTCGTGTTACGCATCACGTTTGAACTTCTGCAAGAACCAATGAGGTTCATTCTCGTGTTACGCATCACGTTTGAGTTTCTGTAAGAACCAATCACGTTTGAACTTCTGCAAGAACCAATGAGGTTCATTCTCGTGTTACGCATCACGTTTGAGCTTTTGCAAGAACCAATGAGGTTCATTCTCGTGTAACGCAGAACATTTGAGCTTCGGCAAGAACCAATGAGGTTCATTCTCGTGTTACGCAGAACATTTGAGCTTCGGCAAGAACCAATGAGGTTCATTCTCGTGTTACGCAGAACATTTGAGCTTCGGCAAGAACCAATGAGGTTCATTCTCGTGTTACGCAGAACATTTGAGCTTCGGCAAGAACCAATGAGGTTCATTCTCGTGTTACGCAGAACATTTGAGCTTCGGCAAGAACCAATGAGGTTCATTCTCGTGTTACGCAGAACATTTGAGCTTCGGCAAGAACCAATGAGGTTCATTCTCGTGTAACGCATCATGTTTGAGCTTTTGCAAAAACCAATGAGGTTCATTCTCGTGTTACGCATCACGCTTGAGCTTCAGCAAGAACCAATGAGGTTCATTCTCGTGTTACGCATCACGTTTGAGCTTCTGCAAGAACCAATGAGGTTCATTCTCGTGTTACGCATCACGCTTGAGCTTCTGCAGGAACCAATGAGGTTAATTCTCGTGTTACGCATCACGCTTGAGTTTCTGTAAGAACCAATGAGGTTCATTTTCATGTTACGCATCACGTTTGAGCTTCTGCAAGAACCAATGAGGTTTGTTCTCGTATTACGCATCACGTTTGAGCTTCAGCAAGAACCAATGAGGTTTGTTCTCGTATTACGCATCACGTTTGAGCTTCTGCAAGAACCAATGAGGTTCATTCTCGTATTACGCATCACGTTTGAGCTTCTGCAAGAACCAATGAGGTTCATTCTCGTGTTACGCATCACGTTTGAGCTTCTGCAAGAACCAATGAGGTTTGTTCTCATGCGTCAAGCAGGTTTGGTTGAGCTTCTGTATATGTTCGCTGATAAAAGCTTAAATTAAATCTGTTCACAGGGAACTACACTGCGACCAAAATGGTTGCATATGCGACCTTTTGAAATGCCATTGCGACCCTAATTTTTAATGGGTCGCAAATGTATCACCGTACACCGTTTGATTATTTTTGTACCTATATGTTTTAGGCAATATGCTATGATTTACTATGAGCATTTATTAAAACAGAAATGTGTATTTTAAGAATACGTTTTATAACGTTCTCTGAGCATTCAACACATCAAGTTGGCTTTGCGCTTGTTTAAAGTCCCTGTAAAGTCAAAATTTTGTATGTGTTCTGAGTTTGTCACACCACAGAAAAATGTGTTATTAGCCACCCTGCCAAATTTGAATGATAAAAAAAGCCAGCAAGTACATAAAATAAGCTATCAAAATCTTGAAAAAATGAGCAGTAGTCTCTGCTCTCAAACGCTGGGGGCGTGTCCGCTGGCTGTGCTGAAACCACGCCCACTCGCGGGAAAGCTGCATTCGCCACACTCAACTCTACAGCCGGAATAGATGCTCGCACGGTGGGCACGCACTGCCGATGATGGCACCAGTTGTCGGCGCGACGGGAGGATGAATGCCGAGGCGGAAGATAGTCGGTTCGGCCCCATTCACCAGTAACAACGGATTATCAGTGAATGCCTTAGTTGTCTCCGACGAAAGTTTATAAAACTATCCCGTGTAAAATGATCACTTACAGAGGCGGGTTTTGGCAGTGATCCTCAGCTCTCCATCAAGGTTGGCTCTTCACAAAATTAATCCACTTCTTCTTGATGTAATCGTTTTTCGGAAATTTAAATAAGGACACCGATCTGTTTTGTATGTGATCCGGTGATCGCATCCAGGTAGTAGGCCTACGCATTTCCGTGATGAAGGCATAGCTAGCTAGCAATCTGTAGGCTGCTGTAGTAACTAATAGTGCTGACCGTAACTCACGATTGAGCGGCAAAACTGATGTGAATGTGCTCTATTATATTGTTAGGGGAGCGGACAGCCTCAGTGGCTCCAGTGCGTCATCAAGTAGGGGCGCGTCCAGGAGCTCAAGGGGCTCCAGTGCGTCATCAAGTAGGGGCGCGTCCAGGAGCTCAAGGGGCTCCAGTGCGTCATCAAGTAGGGGCGCGTCCAGGAGCTCAAGGGGCTCCAGTGCGTCATCAAGTAGGGGCGCGTCCAGGAGCTCAAGGGGCTCCAGTGCGTCATCAAGTAGGGGCGCGTCCAGGAGCTCAAGGGGCTCCAGTGCGTCATCAAGTAGGGGCGCGTCCAGGAGCTCAAGGGGCTCCAGTGCGTCATCAAGTAGGGGCGCGTCCAGGAGCTCAAGGGGCTCCAGTGCGTCATCGAGCCCCGTTTTAGCCCCGCCCAAAAAATCCGGAAAATATCAATGGTGAAAAACTGTTTAACGGTCTAACTTCACAATTCAGTACTTCACAGTTCACAGTCTTTGTAATATGTTTTAGCAATACATTTCTAACATTTATAATGTGTTTAGAATTTTTTTTTTAAATTGCCTTTACAGGGACTTTAACTGAGAGAACGAGAGAGAGTGAAAGCCGCGCGCGCGCACTCTCTCGCCGTCTTCACACTGTCTTGCTCTCTCTCCCGCCCTCGCTCATATTAATGAATTGAGTTGACTGAATATCTTTGAGAATACACGATGGTATTTTTTTCCTGAACTACCACTGGTTGTGAATTGTGCTAAAATAACGTTGCCTCATCTTCTCTGAAAAGCTTTCCACACAAATATGACATAAACCACACTTTCAATAAACAAAACAAAAAAATCTATCTAGTGATGAAATGTTTTCTGTGTTGAGAGTGAGACAAATCTTGTGCGATGTCCTAAACTGCCTGGATAATCACACAACGTGTGCCG
Organism: Rhinichthys klamathensis goyatoka; assembly: GCF_029890125.1. NCBI lineage: Eukaryota > Metazoa > Chordata > Actinopteri > Cypriniformes > Leuciscidae > Rhinichthys > Rhinichthys klamathensis. The sequence goes on from NW_026606839.1 coordinate 2,331,002, forward strand.
TGGTCCGTTAATGACACGTCCGATTCGCGAACTAATATGACTCCTTTGAACCGATTCACTTTAATGAATGGTTAAAACAACTGATCTGTCCAACACTGAACTCAAGAGACATAAATCAGAAACACTTTACAATAAGGTTCCATTTATTAAAGTCTAGTTAACTACATTAAAACATTCTATTAATATTAGTTTCTATGTGGATTTACTCCATGACAAAACCACCCGTCATTCTAGAATGATTCATTCTTTCCAAATAGAGCTTTTTGTTTGAAATTGTTTTTATATCGCAATATATATCACAGAAAAATCAAATATCGCAATGTCATTTTTTACCAATATCGTGCAGCCCTACTGTAAATTCTGTGGGCCTTCAGGACTGTCCAAATTTGTAACTGCGTCAAAACAATTCAAACACAAATCATTGAAGCTTCACTATGACAGTATGAAGCACGCGAAGTGGATTATATTTATTTTATTTTTCCTTAAGAGTTCAGAAGTCTACCCATCTGTGCCTGCAATAGCATGTTGAAATCCAAAAGAAATTCATTTAGCACTTTATTGTGTAGGCCTACTGTATTTTCTATTGCAGTAAATCTATCCCAACCAATTTTAAAGAAAACAAGAAGGCATTTGGTTTAAAAGATGGCAAGTAAAATAAAAAGCACATCTGTATGCAATACAGTTTCATTATTGGTCATTATTATCCAGAGTAGCTTACTATAAATAATTTGTGCGACCAAATCATGTTTTGCGCTAGTAACTGAAAAAGTAAGTAGCGCAAGTGCCACCAGTGGAAAATGTTAGTGTAGTTCCCTGTGTTCATCATATACAGCAATTGTGTCTCTTCAGATAATTTGGACTAAACCACTCAATTCATGTGGATTAGTTTTACAATCTCTTTACGAAGCGTCAAAGTTGCGTCAAAGCTGTCAATGGAGGGACAGAACAGATTTTAATAAAAATATCTTCATTTGTGTTCCAAAGATGAATGAAAGTCGTACAGGTTTGGAACGACATGAGGGTGAGTAATTAGTAATTAATGACAGAATTTTTGGGATCCATTGATCTTAACACACCACAAAAAAAAAGAACAAAAAAAAAGTCCCATTTAACATTTACATCATTACACTCAAACAAGACTTTGTTTTTGTTTTGTTTTTCTCACATATTACAAATTACAACGTCACATTGTTGAACAAGTAGATGTCAATACCACTGTTTTGGCAATATCATTCATACATGCATTACCATGGTAAAAGTATATGGTATTCTATTCATTCATTCAGCATCATGCAGGCTAACTTTATCTATAGCAAAGTAGTATCACAGTCTGACATTAGCATCACTGTACCATGGTACTACCATAGTAACAGTAAAGTTTTCTGAAACACTATTTAACTGAGAGTAGTCCAGAATATTATATTATTATATAAATAAAATATTGAGTCGTATAGTGTGTGTGTTACAGGTGACAATTGGCTCACGGGTTTCGAACCACATATATTTTTTATATATTTAACGTTAATTGGATATTCAACAGTTTATATAATGCTTCTATCCATTTGATATTAAAAATGTCCAAAATAAGATTGAAAACAAAAGCAAACCTATTTAACTTAATGTCTGAGTCATTCTGTCAAAGCAGCTAGATGCTAACCAACAAAGCAGCAGAAAGGTTCATTAAACACACACTATATCACCACACAAAAATTATTAATTACAAAACACCAGCGAACCTGTCAAAGTTTAGAAACGAAACAAAACTCAGGAAGAGCTAACACAGTTACTAGTCCATTAGCTTAGCCGCTAGCACAGCCTGACGTTTCATAAACAATCCGATATAAATATAAGATATAAATACCTATTGTCGAAATAAACGTCGAGTTAAAGGCATCCTCCGAGAATCTGAACAGCACACAGGTCTTCCCGACACCGGAATCCCCGATTAACAGCAGTTTAAACAAATAATCGTAAGTCTTCGCCATACTGAATGTATTGCGGAAATCCCGCCCGGTACTTTAGCAGACAGCGCAGAATCCGCACAGCGGCGAGGAACTGACCAATCATACTACGGCGAAGGCTTCGAATTTAAATATTAATGAGGTCAAACTGACGTACTTCAAAGCCTCCCTTGAGCGTGCAGGCACGTATCCTCATTAATATTCATAAGTATGCCTTCGTCATAGTAGTATTCGTTCATTCGCCCTGTCCTAGCGGCCACGTCAAACGCCAAAGTACACAGTTAAAGGGATAGTTCACCCAAAAATGAAAATGATCCCATATTTTTACTTACCCTCAAGTCATCCTAGATGTATATTACTTTCTTCTTTCAGGCAAACACAATCAGAGTTATATTAAAGAATATCCTGGCTCCTCAAAGCTTTATAATAGAAGTGAATGGTACCTTAGATTTTGAAGCCCAAAAAAGTGCATACATCCATTATAAAAGTAATCCATACGGCTCCAGTGGGGTTAATAAAGGCCTTCTGAAGCGAAGCCATGCGTATTTGTAAGAAAAATATCCATAATTATAACTTTATAAACTATAATCACTGGTTTCTGGTAACGGCCGTATGCGAGTTGAGTTCTGGCGGAAGAGTGACCTCTGACCCGACTTGACGAACGCGGAAGCGCAGAGGATTGAGCAAAACACCGGTCATTAATTAGAAATCTAAAATGAGACATTTTAAAGAGAAATGTGGGAGGAGCTTCAGTTTGCTGTCCAGCTCTATTTGTTTGGACCACGAGAGGCGTCGACTCTCTCACCTAAGCTTACGCTATACTCCAACATCATCCGTCATGCGTCGGGTCAAAGGTCACTCTTCCTCCTGAACTAGACTCATGTTACCAGAAGCCAGTGATTATAGTTTAAAGGTATAAATATGGATAATTTTCTTACAAAATACGCATGGCTTTGCTTCAGAAGGCCTTTCATTAACCCCACTGGAGCCGTATGGTATGGATTACTTTTATGATGGATGGAAGCGCTTTTTTGGCCTTAAAAAACAAGGTACCATTCACTCCCATTATAATATATCCCAGGATATTCTTTAATATATCTCTGATTGTGTTTGGCTGAAAGTCATATAGGATTGCTTGAGGGTGAGTAAAGTATGGTATAATTTTCTTTTTTGGGTGAACTATCCCTTTAATATTTTGCCATAGTAGTATGATTTATAAAATGTGCTTCCTGAACTAATACAAGACCTCATACCTTCACAGCAATTACTTACATAAGTCTGTGCCTCAATGTCATTAGTGTGTGTGGCCGGTCAAATTCCTTTATAAGACTTGGCTTCAGGCCTGGGATTCATTTTCCTTTCAATTTCCCCCCATTATATTAATGAAGGCTAAAAATTAATTTACACATAATATAGGCTACATATTATATATATTTAAATATATTTTGCATTGCAATAAAGAGAATTTGAGGGTAAATGTCATGAAAACAATGTAAAAATGCCAAAAATCTTGATCCTATAATCTTATTGATTTTTCTTTGCAAAATATTGATTGAAATAATCCAATGCAATTCTCATACTGGAAAGTGATGTGCAAATAAGTAATAATAAACATTTATTTATTTTAACAGAGGTATAAAAAACATCAAACCACAGTGAAAATAAATCTTGCAGGCATCAAGGGTACAAAATGGTCCCACAACAAACTATTAAAGACTTCTTATTGCAAAAAAAACAGTCCAATTGTTCTAAAACATAATGCCTTTACAAATTTCTTCATGGTTTTTAGTACATTCGCATACATTTCCCTAACACGTGATTTAATAATTGGTTTATTTACCGACACTTGTTGCGTTTTTACTGTTTTAAGTATAACTTCCCTCTTTATGTTCATCAAAAGAAATAAATAAAACAGCACTGACCTTCCAGGTTAGAACAAATATGGAAAAATAGTTTTAAAAAGGGAAACCTTCTTACATGCAATTATTGGTCATTATCTTTAAAGGGATAGTTCACCCAAAAACGAAAACTCTGTCAGTAATTACTCTCCCTCATGTTGTTCAACCCCGTAAGACTTTCGTTCATCTTCGGAACACAAATTTAGATATTTTTGATTAAATCTGAGAGCTGGATCACTCCTCCATAGGCTTCTTAAGGGATCGAAACTTGGCGGCCCAGAAAAGTTAAAGACATCGTTAAAATAGTCCGAGTGACTGCCTATGGAGGAGTGATCCAGCTCTCAGATTTAATCAAAAATATCTTAATTTGTGTTCCAAAGATGAACGAAAGTCTTACGGGGTTGAACAACATGAGGGAGAGTAATTACTGACAGAGTTTTCATTTTTGGGTGAACTATCCCTCAAATCCAAAAAACGTACTGTTAACTGTTAAAGGAGTATTTTGGGTTTATATTTGTATTTAATCTGCGCCAATGGGACAAATGGCAGCAACAAGACATTATTTATTATTTTTTAATGGACCAAGGTAGGTGCATTATGAAATAATCAGAGAATTACAAAGCAAAATATAGAAAATAATGGATGGAAGTAACATAACTTACAACATAAAACCAGAAACACATAAAACATTGCTGGAATGGTTGACAACTGAAAAATGTGGATTCTTCATGGATTCCTTCAATGGTTTGCTCACAAGCTGTTGAGCTCTTGGAGCGTTTGATCCAGGACTTGATGCATCTCCAGGTTCTGCTGTTTTGCCTCAGCCAGACTCTCTGAAATAAACCAGCATTACAAGACATGAATTTACCGATTCCATATAAACATCACTGATTGCTAATATTTTTGTAAACAGATTTCATAACAACCCTGCTCCCTCAGGCTTTAAACCAGTAAACTACTGTATAAACCACAGCTGGGTTACGGAAGTAAAATCCCATTCATTTTGACTGGAAATAAATTTGTAACCGATAATTCATAAACCTTTTTAAATACAGTACTACAATGTGCTCTGAGATTTTTTAAGTGATAATATATGCTTCTGTAGGAGCCACAAGTGTCAAACTATTTTAAATCAAATTTGCTATCATGGAAATGGAAACCAAGTCTTCTTGTCAACCTTAATATGTTGCATATATTTCAATATTTTGCAGTAAAATATAAATATTTCGAAAGTCTCCTGAGTTCTTACTAAACATTAGATAGCAGTACTACAGTATGCAATATTATATCTCAGCAAAAAAAAAAGTCAGCATTTCTCCTCTTCCTAATCCAGCTGTCTCATAAACCTTGTATATATTACGGATATACATCGTGAATGTTGTTGTCTCTACGAATTGCTTTTGTTTCAGTTTTGTAAGTCATTTTGCATAAAAGTGTCAACTAAATGCATAACTGTAAATGTAAGCACTATATTCAGCATTATGCTATACAAAAGAGGATCATTCACATTTTTAACATGAAGTAATTATCAATTGTGTTGTATAAAAAAGTTGATAAGTGCTTCTAAAAGAGCTACAAAGATGACTAAAAGGAGAAAGATTAAGACTAGATTTAGAGAGGCAGGAAATACGTTATATTCGTAAAAGCAAGAAATTGAAAACAAGTGGGAGTGTTCAAAGAGCAGAAAATATTTATTACATTTTAGAGGAATAACCAAACTTTAAAAGACTGCAAATATGTAAGGCACCAGGGTGAGCAGAGAAAGACAAACAGAGGCACAGCCAATCAGAAAGCCACAGGGTAATTTATGCAGAGCAGCGATGCTTGATTGAACGAGAAGGCTGTCAATCACAGTTCTGATTTAATGTAATAATGATGCCTCTGTCTTTGATGCACGTTACATCCAACATGCCCTGCCGGCATATTACAGAATAACATCTAGGCACTCATCATATTCAGCTCAAGCACTGCTGACACATAAACAGTCTATAAGGTGGTCATATCAGTCAGGGCAAGATCCAGCTCTTCACTAATGGCCTTGTAATTCTGCTTCTGAGCATAGACTTCATCTGGAGGTCAAAGGTCAAGAGCAGAAAGGAGAGGCGTTTCGGCAGAGGATGGAGGAAGCAGGAAACGGGAACAGGAAAAGGAAAAAGGAAAGAAAAGGAGGAAAAGAAAGGAAACAGTCAGTTCAACAGGTCAGAGAGGACAAGACACAGCACATCAAGTATTTGAGCAAAATCTTGGGCTACGTCTGAAATCGCATACTCTTGAGTAGGTACTACATTCGCCAAGTTGTCGTTATCATGTGACCTACAGCGTCAGCTTCCCTGCCATTCATAAATCCTCTCCCGTGGCCTCATGGGATAGTAAAGTGTCCATCATATGCACACTTCAGAATCTTGCTTCTTCATTTATTACTATAGCGCTTTATACAGTGTATTGTTTCAAAGCAACTTCATCAAATATGAGAACAATTCAATTTTGTCATTATTCAATAATCAATAAAAATTTAAATTCAATAAAAAGTATCAGTTCAATAACAATGTCAATGTTGCAAAGTTCATTAATTCTAAAACAAATTCAATTTAGCTACCGTATACAGCAGCTCTACAGAAGATATTGTATATTTTACAGTAGTGTCATTATCCAGCTGTTTGATAACATAGTCAAGCCAAAGGCTAACCATATCAACTACCGTTATTTGTTCGACGTAGTAAGCGATATATAAAACGCATTATGATTCTGATACACCGACTTTTAGACGAGCCTGTATAACTCGCTCTTCCACTTCTTCCGAATCAGTTTCTGGTTCAAACATATATGGCTTAATTAAACCATTATTTCCACTTGCCTTGGTGCAGCGTTTACTACAGTAAAGTTGAGCGACTGGATCTCTGAGCTGGTGTGAGTGAGTGGAGGCGGGGCTAATTTGCATATTCATGTTTCCGCATATACTAAATGAAGCAAGAGTGTGGAGTTACATTCAAGCTATTTTAAGGTGTGAAGAAATTAAATTTAAACACATTTAAATGTATCTTTTTGGTAATAAACAATGAGTTTTAAGGGATACAATTATTGACTACATGGGGGACTTTAAAGGGGTGGTTCAGAATTTTGGACATCAGGCCTCATTTCCAAGTTAGCCTGTGTGTTATTTATCAGTGGAGACAGTTTTCAAAAAATGTCATCCAGTTGTTCCAGTTGCATAGTTCGCCGGTGCTAGGCTAGCGCGAGTCAACGCTAACTGCTAGCCTGCCATTAAAAACAGTTTTACCCACTCCACAGTACACCAAAAGCAAATCAATTATAACGCCAGACTATCGATGTAAATGTCTGTTGAGAGAATAATGTTAGAAATCAAACTACCCTTTCATCGCATTGCAATAGTTATACTTTATTAGCACAGTCTACAGCAGCGGCGGAGTGATATTAAGTTACCTAGGCAACCGAGAGAGCCGGTCCACACATAGACAGTATAAGAAGTGGACAGAGCGATCTCATTGGAACTCAGTTGAGACAGTTGAAGCCCATTTTTAGCGATTTTTGAGCACTTCCGTTCCTGACGCGCAGACTCAAACCGACTCAAACTAAGCTTGATGACGTGAGCAACCTGTCTGACAGACGTAAATCTTCTAGTAGCTGTGCGTGAAAATGGCCAACGTTAATCTTGCAGAGACGGGGAACTTGAGCAAAGAGTTCTTTGGCGTGAGTGAGCAGGAGTAAGTATTCCGTTGCTTTTATGGACTCATTATCTATGGGCTTCTCCTCCTGTCTGTACGGTAATTTCTGTACAGCGCGACAGAGAGTCGAGTGGTTATGACGCAATCGTTAGCCTATTTTTACTAAATCTGTTTCTACGGGGCCATAATGTAACATAGAAGGTAATGGAGCCCTTTATACATTGTCGTGTTTCTTTAGAAATAAATCATGGACAAATGGAGTCTTTAAACGCCTCAGATGTAAAGTTATTCGCTGTCAAAGTGACGCCAAAATGAATGGGAGTCAATGGAAATGCTAACGCAAGTGAAGTTCTGCTACAACATGGCGGCACCCGGCCGGCTTCAACTTCCGGTCGATGGATTACCCCCTTGGGTCCACATGACAATCCCGACTGTAGTGCGCTTCGGTTCTGTGTTTACTGTTCGGCGCAGGACTACTAACCGGAGCAAAGTAAAATCCCGCCGCTGCTGAGAAAATAGTTCCTGTAAATGTATTGCGATCATTGAGATGCAAGAGTAGTTTGATTTCTAACATTATTCTCTCAACAGACATTTACATCGATAGTCTGGCGTTATAGTTTATTTGCTTTTGGTGTACTGTGGAGTGGGTAAAACTGTTTTTAATGGCAGGCTAGCAGTTAGCGTTGACTCGCGCTAGCCTTGCACCGGCGAACTATGCAACTGGAATGACTGGATGAAATTTTTTTAAAACTGTCTCCACTGATAAATAACACACAGGCTAACTTGGAAATGAGGCCCGATGTCCAAAATCCTGAACCACCCCTTTAAAAATAACAGGTCAAACATGCTAGCACTATTACCGCTCTTCTTTCTTTCACAGACCAATAAAGCTTGACTAGCTGCTGCTACACAGTCAAAGAGGACAAAGGTTAAATTCCAGCTGACGGTATTACTGACGTCATTAGTGAGGGAGGAACAGTTCATCACCGCTGGAGAACCGAGAAGCGGGAACTTACCCTCAAGGTCATCGATGGCCTTTTCCAGTTTAGCCACTGACCTTTCAGCAAACTCTGCACGAGTCTCGACCTGAGGGGAAAACACACAGAGGGAAAGATTGAGTGAAACGTCAGAGAATGGCCATGAAATATACTCTATGCAAGTGTAACGGAGGCCAGCTAGTAGTTGCTGTGCGAGTAAACCTCACTCCTCTGATCTCAATAGGCGCTCTAGCGACAGATGCTAGAGGCTGCAGTCTTTAGCCTCCTTGTTAGAGCGCCTGACTCTCACGCCGGAGACCCGGGTTCGAGGCCCGCTCGGAGCGGGTCAAGTGGGACCCGGGTGGAGGGGTTACACATGTGTGTGTCCATTATACATTTCATTTATCTAATAATGACTCATCTGGTGTAATGCAAGGAAACTCAATCACCCCTAGTTCAGTATAATAAGATTGCACGCTTGCTATGGGTTGGCTTCTGCATTGTGTACTTGTGTAAAGCATGAAAGACTTGCATGCAAAACTATTAGAATAAACAGTTGTTTTAGGTTAAACTTTCCCACCTCTTTCAGTTTATCAGTGAGAACTTTGACCTCGTCTTCATACTTGTCCTCTTTCTCCGAATACTACAGAGAGAAAACAAACAAAAGCTTATTTGGACTATTGGTTCTCAACTTCGCTTTAAAACTCAGATTTCACAGTATAGCAACATAACACCAGAATTGTTTATTGTGCAAAAGTAAATTGAATTGACAAGAAATAAATATTACAAATATTGTTGGCTCCCTGATGAATTGCTTTGTTCTGCTCTAGTAAGTCGCTTTGGATTAAAAAAAAACGTCTGCTAAATACATAAATGTAAATAATGTAAATTAAATGAATTTATATTATCATGAAATGCATTGGCCCGACAATGTATAAAAAATACTATGACATAAACTGAATATGAAAATTCACAATTTTGTCAATAAATAAACAATTGCACAAGTGTGATTTACCAGCTTAACTTTCATTGAACAAACTCTAAGCTAAATAATGTTTTATTATTATCCATAATACATAGTGGCGGATGAATTTGTGCAGTTTGACTGGACGTCAACATAAAAAAATGTGAGATACATTTTATTTTCACTTTGAAAAGTTCATAAGCTTATTTATTTAACTGTCCTAATTATGGATGTTTAAATGCTTTGTTGTATTTAACTACAGCTTTTGATCAACTTTACACTTTACACAAGACTTTACACAGAAATCCGTTTTGCCCCGTGGAATTATGGGTAATAAGTCAGCTGACTTACCTTATCTGATTGAGCTTCTAAGGACTTGAGATTATTGGTTACATTTTTCAGTTCTTCCTCCAGATCTCCACCTTTACTGTAAAAAAAATAATATATATATATATATATATATAAAATGTTTGTATTCTTCACCTTTTCACAGCTTGAATGGGAGTTCCTGACCAAGTATTTTAATAACATCAAGAGTCGTTTTCTGCTTATCAATATCAATAATCACGTCAAAATCCATAAACTTTCAAATATTTAATACGTTTTTCAACCAGCTTGGATCAGCAAGTCACTATAAAAGCTTGTTTCTGCCACAGAATTAAAAAAAATTATGTCTCATTATTCTGTCTTTATTTCTCGCAATTCCAAGTGTATATCTTGAAATCCAGATTTTAAATCTAAACCGGGAATTTCAAGAACAAACCTCGAATTGTGAGAAACCACCTTAAAGTGAATATAAAATCAAATTGGACTACTTCATGTTCCTGGTCTAATACGGCACCATTCATCAGTGCATGTTTTTCCAAAGAAAACTATTTTTGTCTTTATAATCTTTAATAAAAATGTCAGCTTGCAACTAAAATGGGTTTTGATCTCTGTTGCATGTTGACTTTAAGCTGGTTTTTCTAGCAGAGCACAAACCTGTACTGAATCTGATACGAGTTTAGTTAAGCAACTTCTGATTGGTTAAAGAGGACCTATTACGCCCTTTTACAAAGTCTTGATTTTGTTTTCTGGCTCTAGAACAGAATGCTTGGATGTTCAAAAACACATTATTTTCCTCATATTCTCCATTGTTGCGGCTCCTCTCTTCCCAGTCTGTCAGTAACGCTCTGTTCAGTTCCTGTCTCTATGAAGCCCCTCCTTCTGAAAAGCACACTGTGCTCTGATTGGTCGGCTGGAGCAGTGTGTTGTGATTGGTCAACTGGAAATGCCCCGCCCCTTTTCATAACCACCAGTTTCAACACACTACTAACTAACTCAACCAGGCCCCGCCCCTTTTATTCTCCGTATGAATTATTTAAATGAGGAATATTGTGACGTGTTCGTTCCCGGAAGAAACTCGAGGCGTTTCAGGAGTTCAGAAACACTGACATTGATATAGAGAAGAACTCATTCATGTTAAAACAGCAACATTACACACTAAAGAAAGATGAACATGTAAAAAAGCACATTAGGTCCTCTTTAAAATCTGTTTACTGTGTTGAACTTTGTGGGTACTAACAGTTCTGCAATCTCTGCTCTCTCTTCTGCCCTTTCCAATTCACCCTCCAAAATCACCAGCTTACGAGCAACCTGCAAACACACACACACACAGACGCATTTACTCAGAGAGGATATTTACAGAACCACTCCTGATTCAAATGATAAAGTATCCGTAAACTGTATAATAAGTGTGTGTGCGGCGGACCTCCTCGTATTTGCGGTCGGCATCCTCTGCGATGTTTTTGGCTTCTTTGAGCTGTATTTCCTGAATTTCCATTTTCTCCTCATCTTTCATCGCACGGTTTTCAATCACCTTTATGCCTCTGGATGCGAAACACACACAGATAAACAGATCATACACATGTTTTGTTAAGCATTTTATTGTTGGCCATTCTTAGTGAACAATTTCATTCCCTAAATAATGCATGCATTTTAGTGTGCAACTGATGTACATTCACATCCGATTATAGTGTTTGTTAATATTTTGATTTAGATTTAATTTTTGATTTAGATTTATTTTTTTATTTCAGTTAAAGTTTTAATAATTTTATTGTTTTTGTCTTTAAAAAAATGGCAAAATTTTTTTTTATAATTTTTTTATTTATTAGGTCTAGTTGATTTCATTTTAGTAATTTAAGTAGATCAAGTTAAACTAAGCAGAAATAAAATAAGTTTATGTTGTTTTATAATTGTATTTTATTTCAGTAAATGTTTATATTGTTACAAATAACAATTTTATGGTTTTAGTTTTAGCTTTAGTTAACAATAATAACCCTGATGTACATGAAATAACACTTGTCACATTATGCAAAGCAGAGAGGATTGCTAAACTCAAAAATCTGCAGTGAAATAAAGCTAACAAAAATTAAACAAACTTTTATAGCCATTAACTTATGCCAAGTGTTTTATCTTATTAACTGAGGTACCATTATGTTAAGACTGAACACAGAGGGAATGATGATAATAAGGTGGATATTATGACAATATTTGGTTCTGACCTGTCATTTTAGCATTGAAACCCTTGAGAACTGAACTGAGCTGGATGATGACATCACTCTTTTATGCAGAGCTGCTTTATAGATGATTTGAACTCATTCTATAATTGATTAACTTTATGCAGTTATTGAACCAAACTGAATCAACACTGAACTGATTCAGCTAAACAAAGATTGTTTACTGTAGTCTTTTTAGAGCTGATTTACAGCAGAAATTAATTCTGTTCGCATCACTGAATGATTATTTTCCTGTTTAACCATGTAAAGCTGTTTTGCAACGGTCTATATTGTGTAAAGCGATACAGAAATGATACAGAAATGTGTGTGTGTGTGTGTGTGTGTGTGTGTGTGTATAATACTGACCTCTCGCTCTCATCCGCCGCCTTCTCTGCCTCCTCCAGTTTCTGAAGCGCAGTGGCCAGTCTCTCCTGAGCTCGGTCCAGTTCCTCTTCCACCAGCTGGATCCTGCGGTTCAGAGCGGCTACGTCACCCTCCGCCTGTGCACATACAGAGAAGCAGTGGTTAAAGATCCCCGTTATAATCGAAAGGAATAAGGGAGGATCAAAGATCCTTAAGGAACAAGTGGCGCTCACTGCAGAGCCAAATGATACTCCCATTACGCCCAGAGAGGGGGAGCTGGGTGTCAAGCTCCGCCCATTATGACCAGAGAGGTGGAGCTGGGCGTCAAGCTCCGCCCATTATAACCAGAGAGGCGGAGCTGGGCGTCAAGCTCCGCCCATTACGACCAGAGAGGGGGAGCTGGGCGTCAAACTCCGCCCATTATAACCAGAGAGGGGGAGCTGGGCATTAAGCTCCGCCCATTATGACCAGAGAGTTGGAGCTGGGCGTCAAACTCCGCCCATTATGAACAGAGAGGTGGAGCTGGACGTCAAGCTCCCCCCATTACGACCCGAGAGTTGGAGCTGGGCGTCAAGCTCCGCCCATTATGACCAGAGAGGGGGAGCTGGGTATCAAACTCCGCCCATTATAACCAGAGAGGGGGAGCTGGGCGTCAAGCTCCGCCCATTATGACCAGAGAGTTGGAGCAGGGCATCAAGCTCCGCCCATTATGGCCAGAGAGTTGGAGCTGGGAGTCGAACTCCGCCCATTATGATCAGAGAGGTGGAGCTGGACGTCAAGCTCCGCCCATTACGACCCGAGAGTTGGAGCTGGGCGTCAAACTCCGCCCATTATAACCAGAGAGGTGGAGCTGGACGTCAAGCTCCGCCCATTATGACCAGAGAGGAGGAGCTAGACGTCAAGCTCCGCCCATTACAACCCGAGAGTTGGAGCTGGGCGTCAAGCTCCGCCCATTACAACCAGAAAGGTGGAGTTGGGGGTTAAACTCCGCCCATTAAGAGCAAAGAGGGGGAGCTGGATGTCAAGCTCCACCCATTATTACCAGAGAGAGTGAGCTGGACGTCAAGCTCCGCCCATTATGACCAGAGATGGGTAACTGGACGTCAAGCTCCACCCATTTTGACCAGAGAGGCGGAGCTAGGCATGTGAAAGCTTTTTACCCACAAAGAGTGAAAGCTCATTGTTTCAGTTTGACTCATTTGAATGAGAGTGTCCTCTGGCTCCTGCACAGATCACAGTGGGCCTCACCAAAGTCCTTTTAGGTCTCTGGCCTCACGGCTCAAACACGCATGTCATTATCATACCATTATAACTCCTTAAAAGTCACAAAGCAAAATGAGCAAAGATATTGGCTACAAGGAAAATATCAAACGCTTTTGGTCTTCAATGCACAGATATGTTAAGTAATGGAATTTACAGTTATTACGTTTCATTAAAGTATTTAATCCTATACTGTATAATATTTTATATATGAATTTAATAAACATGATCAAAACTTTGCTGATAAACCCAATCTATAACATGCCGTCTGTTTTACATTGCTTTATATGTTGTAAACAGAGTTTTTATCATAAAGCTAAGCACTTAAATAGCATCAGATATAGAGTGATGACTGATATTTATATGCATTTTATGTAAGTATTCTATTATACTGTTATAAGATCTCATTGGTTTACATTAAAGCTATCAGAATTGCCTCTTACTTTTTGTCCACTACCGCCATCTGAACTAAACTGCATATCAGGGAAAGCAAGAACTGATAAGAACTGATAAGAATGTAAAGGTGTTGAAATGCAATGTAAGTCGCTTTGGATAAAAGCGTCTGCCAAATGCATAAATGTAAATATCTTTGCTCATTTTGATTATTATTCAGGCTTTACGGGGTTAACTCCGTCTCAGATGTTTCTCCTATACACAAATGACTCAGTTTGTGTCATAGAGTAAGAGTTTAGAGCTATAAAATGAATGCGAATAACAGCTCAGATCATTTGAGACTGGGGTCAGTATAGGATGTTTGTCCACGAAACCATTCACAAGTAAATCAACTAGTGCTGATGTTCCTGGAGAGCATAAATCTGTTCTATATCTGCTGGAGGTGTAGCCTGGCTCCGCCCTCCTACGCACTTCCGCTCAATTTTATTTTCCTTCAGTACTACGTCTGGGATTGTGCTGTAGACTTTGGTTTCCAGAAATAATTTTTTTACCGGTCCAATCAGCGAACAGAGGGAGTGGCTGAGAACGATGACGTTGATGTAGCGCGTCAGTTTGAGTTGGAGTTCAGTAACGGCAGCGAAGAAAGACGTGAGAAAATCTATTCGGTCCGTTGTTGCAAAACTGCCGAATATACAGAAGTTAAAGCCGGAGCAAGATCAATGTTTGCTAAGTGTTGTTGGTGGCCATGATGTTGTGGCCCTCCTCCCCACGGGGTTCGGGAAAAGTTTGATTTTCCAGCTCACTCCGCTAGTGGTGAATGAGTTAGCTAAGGCGAACGATAGGATGCAAAGCCGATAGTTGTTGTCGTCTCCTCTTGTTGCACTAATGGAGGACCAAGTGAGGGAGGCAGAGAGGTTAGGAGTTGGTGCTGGGCAGCTCGGTGTGCACGATGATCACTGTACAGCATTTGCGGCAGATCCGAAACGACTGCAGCGGCGTATTGTTAATGATTACACCCAGCTTCGACAGTTGACTGAATACATCACTGTCCTTAGTGTCAAATATACATTTAGAATTGTTCCTTGAACTCTTAAATTCGATGAACAAAACATGCAGCTCTCGTTGACAGACATCTTATTCTAAACATAATCCTCTGATCATTCGGACTTGTTTTTTTTTATTGCTTAAAACAATACACAAGTAATAACAGAAAACATAATACAAAAACAAACAAAAAATAATAATAAAAACAAAAATAAAACAGTAGGGGGATAATATAAAATAAACATGAACAAGTTAAGAGAATTACATGACACTGAAAAAAGGAAAATAATTACAAACAGATAATGTTTTTAAGGCTTTTTTTTGTTCTCAGACAACTTAATTGAAAAGAGGTATTTTTAAAATTATTTCACAAATATAAGAAAGAGAGGTTTAGCATTTAGATATTTAGATTTATGAATATGGAATTCGGACAGACTTGTTGTTTCCAGCCGGTTTCGACGCATGACATACGTCACGACCACACGTTAGCGATTGGCTATGGCAGATCCTGAGTGACGCTGGGCAGATCCAATAGTTTTGAACTTTAACAGAGAACCCGCCTACAAGGAAGTAAACGTTTCTCAATGGAGCGAGGCCAGACTCTCTGTACAAATGAAATGTACGAGAGTCTGGTAGAACCAGGCTACTGGAGGTGAGGAACCACATCATAAATCCTTTCAGATCATTGCATCTGCTGCATAGTAAGTGACAACTCGTGCCTTTCCAAAGCTGTACGGCTGAAAAGACATCTGGGTCAAGAGTTTCAGAGCAAACTGCAACAAATAAGACAGGAAGTGAGGATGTAAAGAATGTTTGCTGCTGTATTCCATTCTTAGAAGAAAAGGTTCTAAATGGAACTTTAAAGGGTTCCGTCAGGCTCTTCATCTATAGAGAGTCCCTCCCCTCCGCTTCCGGCTCATGGGACCTTATTTCGGAAAAAATCTGTATGGTAGTCAATGGCGAGACACAACTTGTCTTTTTATTCCGTCTGAACTGTGCCCTGAATTACACATATGATGTTTGTCAATTTAAAAGATAATTATGAAAGTCAAGAAAGTCACAGTTTGTCATGAAACAGAAGAGTAGCATTTAGTTTAATGTGAAAATCGCTCAATGAACTACATCTCCCGGGAAGCGAAACACAGAGCGAGATCCGCTGCTCGTGTGTGTGCAGTCTGGTACAAAACACTCAGGCGTGACGGCGTAACGTTACGATTATAACGGAAGACTATAGAAACACTGACAGACGTTAGCTTCAGTAAAGTTAGCTTCAGTAAAGTTAGCATCAGTAAAGTTAGCTTCAGTAAAGTTAGCTTCAGTAAAGTTAGCTTCAGTAAAGTTAGCTTCACTCATTGAGAGGAAATGTGCCTTTGGGGTTTGTAGTCTTTGTAATTACGTATTTTCACAGTCTTATACCTCAACAGTTTCACATCAAACTGCGACTTTCTTGACTTTAAAATGTATCTTTTAAATTGACAAACATCATATGTGTAATTCAGGGCACAATTCAAATGAGATCAAAATATTTGTTGTCTCTCGCCATTGACTACCATACAATATTTTTCCTAAATAAGGTCCCATGGTGGTCGACCGGAAGGGGAGGGGCTTAGGCTCTCTATAGAGCCTTTTAGGGGTTCCCATCATGGCATCATGTTATGGGTTTAGTTTAATGTTTAAAACAGGTCTAAGTGAGCAGAAATTATGATGAGGTAACAGGTTTGATGTTTGATGTGGAAAACGGTTTGGAGTTTTTTCCAGATTCAGTCACTTCAAAAATAACGTTTTTCTCACCTCCAGGTTAAAGTGGTTTTCCAAACCCACCCTGAGAGACAGTATTTTGTGTGCACATTCAACACTTTATCATTCGCCAGGGGGGATTTTGTCCTTAGTTAGCTCTTGAGTTCACAACTGTTAGTTGTTTACCCCTTCTATGTTATTTGGTTTCGTCAAGCTGTTATATAAGCTCCTTTCTGTGTCTGTGTGAGAAGGTCAGTTTTTTAGTTCAGTTAACTTTGTGTTACAGGTCTATGTATTAAAACTTATATTTAGTTACTTTTTTTTTGCTGACCTCTTTAAGGCCTAGTTATTAAATTTGGTCTTCATGTAATTTTCCAACATTTTGGGTAATAAACCCCTTTTTTGAAACAGTCTCCTGTGTCCTCTAGCCTCACTGCTTTGGTCCCTGACAATTGGACCAAATGGACAAGCTGATTTAAAACCCATCAAGTTAAAAGTATTTTAAATCACACCAAAAGTCCATTTATGTATAGACACAAACCTTAAAGTCTTGACTACAAAAAAAACCAAAAAATTTTTCCACCATTATTGCCCAAGTTCATTTAAAACTGGTTGACTATAGAGGGGCATGTGGTCACATTATGGGGTAAGTTGTCACAATGGGAAAGTGCACTGATTTGTACTAGCCATATTCAACAACTTACATAACATACCTTCAGCAAAAGTAAAGCAATTATAAAACACAAACCAATTGTTGTGACCAAAATAAACTAAAGAAGAAGAGGATAAAACAAGAGTATTTTGTTAAAACAAGAGTATTTTTATTTTAAAAATGCCCGGTTGGGGCAAATCGTCATGATATTATTTGGTCAAAACAATGGGTTGATATTTTTGTATAGCCTATTTTTATGTGTGTTTATAATTGCTTTAGGTAGCATAATTTTACAGTGTCAGTTACATACATTACATGTATTTCCTATAACATTAAATTATGCATAATTACATGCATTCAAACCTAAACCAAACCAAGCCCTAATCCTAACCTTATAGTAAGTATGTATAGTTACTTAATATTACTCAGTACTTAAATGTATAATTACAGTGTAAAGACACCTTAAAATAAAGGGTTACACTTTATTTTAAGGTGTCACAGTGTAATTACTGAGTAATATTAATTAACAACATGTAGCCTACTTACTATATGGGTTAGGGAAGGATTAGGGTTCGGTTGAAGGTTATAGTTGCATGAAATTATACACAATTTACTGTTCTTACATGCAACATATGTAACAATGACACTGTAAACTAAAGTTTTCCCAAATAAAGTGTTATAAAATGTTATATTGTTTAAGTTTAGGATATAAATAACAAAAACTATTAAAAGGCAGAGTTTCACTGTAAATGTATTTAGCCTACACCACATTGTGACAACATGCCCCGCTATAGTGCCACGCTAAACTGAATACTATTGACTTGAGTAAACAATGTGACAACTAGCCCCGGTCTCACCTATTGGGATTTCTGAGGATACAATTCCCCAAAATAACATACTCAGATATAAACGACTGTAAAATAAAACAAGCAGTTGTGCAACTGGACCTGGCAACTTCACCAACACGTTCACTAAAGTGTGACAACTAGCCCCGGTCTCCACTATTTGTGTTCGGCGAGCACTGAAACGAGTGAAAAGCGTCAGACAGCAACAGGAGAGAAAGAAAGAGGAGGAAAGATCATGGATTCCTCACTTTCTCTCGCAGGTCTCGTTCATTGTCCAGTTGCGTCTGCAGAAACTGCGCTCTGTCCTGCGCCTCGTCCGCCTGGAGCTGCAAACACTGGATCTTCCTCTTCACGGCGTCTAAAGACTTCACAGACATCTCCAAACCTTACCAAACACCTGAGCGAAGTGTCGGAATAAATCACTGCATAAGTAAAGAGCGCAGATGTGGATCCGCTGCTTAGAAAAGTCGCAAACTTTCCATCGGCGCGCGGCGCTGCAAAATGAGGAATCCTGGGAAAAAAGGCAGGAATGCGCAAAAAAAAAAAAGAGTCCAATCCCAGGAAGAAGATGCGGGTTTCAGATGACATTGGGGGTGGTGTTCCTGTTTGACTTCTGCTACTATTATGTGCTGACTTCTGGACATATTTGGTGTATCTTATGAATGACCACGTGTGATTGCATCAGGTAAAATCTTCAATGCACAGAAAATAAGCACTTTTCACACTCGTTTAAATCATTTATTCATTAACAATGTTAACAGAGGACATACATGCATCACATCGGAATTCAGTCATTTTTCTGAAACGTCATGCACATTTACAACACACTCTCAGATGACGTATAGGCTATTAATACGTTTAATAGGGTTATGTTGTGGAAATCCCCAAATATGGAAATCTTTTTTTTCACTCATTTTTCTATAGTATAAATTACAAGCAATTACACCCCAAATGTGATTTTTAAAGCGTTGTATTTGTTTGTACAAGTTTATACAAATATTATACAACTAAGTTAACATGCTTGGTGAGTCGGAAAATTGTTTTAATCCTTATATCCTAACAACAAAAAATAAAGTGACGCCCATGAGATGAAGCTATATCCTATTTAAATCATGCATCTGTTATTATTTTCAAGAATACACACAAATACATAAGATTTTTAAGTGTATCTGCATGTGAGACACAGTTGTACATAACTCAAATACATCTGCTCGGTCGCTCACACACACTGAGAAGGGCTCCACATGTTCCCCAGAACACAGATTCTTCAGGAGCTGATTATTGGCCCTCGTACGGGTTATGGGGCGGATCAGACAACTTGCTCCCAATGAACTGCATGCTGATGAATTTTGCATGCTGAGTTCTATTGTCTGACTCATTCAAATATATGATAATCGCATGAGCCACGTTGAAACAGATTTGTAAAATGTGATAAACACACACCTGTGACTGTTAGTGCACATTTTATATCAATTCTCCATTGCTTTATTGTCAGACTAATGTTGCATTACTTGCCAGAAGAATACTTTCTCCAATTATTATGCCATTATTTATTAAACCATGATGTGTGCCAATGCTTTTGCCACTGTTTTTTGAAAGCAAGCCAAGATTTACCACAGTTAAGGGTGTTTATAGGGTTAAATCAGTTTAACGCAATTAAAGTCTTGAATGGCTGATGGCCTCAATCAAACCTCAGTGTGAAGACAACAAGAGTGAGTGATAAATCAATTCATTTTAAATGAGAATTCACTGCATGACGCTATTGCAATAGCATTTGTGTTCGATTCAGTGAATTCCAGCATGTGTGGGAGTATTTTTGCAAATGGTTTAGTGAGCTGCAGACGACTGGAGTGTGTGTGTGTGTGTTTCTCCCCCCATGAGTTGGATTCATTAGATTCAAGGGCTGAAGGTTCATTGTTTGCTTTAGTTGAATTCCTCACATTCCTGCGCTGTGTGTGTGTGTGTGTGTGTGTGTGCAATTGTGACTGAAAGGAAAGAAATGAAGTGAACTTCATGCTCTGCACACTGTTGCCTTGTATAGAAATATTACACAAGTTAAGAGATTGTGCCATCATGATCTAATTTAGGAACGTCTGGATTTTTAAATCTAATTTGTCAAAATAATGAAACAGAAACAACCTATCAGTATTTTTAGAGCTTATGGGGCAAGTCAATTTTAAGACAGCTTACCTATCATTTAAAATAAATAGTTCAACAAAAATAACGAATAAAGAATATCTCTGTTCCAAAACCCACTGCTTCCTAACCTTCAATTTCAATTAACTTTGTTTTAAAACACAACAAAGAAAAAAAAAAAGTGTTTTTATGATTAAACACATTATAAGTTTATTTATAAAGCATTATGCATGCATTATAATGCATAAAGAAACCAATTATGATGCATTATAAATGCATGCTTTATCTGGTGTTATAAAGTCATAACCACAAGCACTATTTTGTAAGTGCTATAATGTATTGTAATATTGTTATGATTATTTACCAGACAACATATTATAATGTTGTTTTAAGGCATTATGCATGCATTATAATTCATTAAGAATACCTTTATAATGCATTATAAATACAGGCTTCATAGAAAGTGTTACCATGTTTATTTTTTTTGTTGCTTTTTCTTTGTAATTTTTGGTGAAATTTACTAGCAATTTCTGAGTGAAACTTGTTTCAGCGTAAATCCTACAACAAATGTTTGTCAGTGTCGTGTATTTAAAGCAATGCATTCTGTGATTGTCAAAAGAAGGTATCTTAGAAAACGGTGTCTAAGTTTTGGAACAGAGCTTATTTCTTCATTTTCCACACTGTGAAAACATACAGTGATGCATTCAAGCTATGGCTTTAGGCTTATACAATATATAATATCAGTTCATGCATCAAGCCGTCAAATTGATTTATATAGTGCTTTTCACAATATAAAAAATCAGTTTAAAGCAGCGTTGCAGAAAACCATGACATTAATGTGTATAATATCTTAAAATCTTCATGCTTTATAGTCACATTTGGCAGATTAGAGCTGGATGATAATATTGCGTACATTTAGCAACGATTCAAGCAATCCAGATTTGCTTTATATATATATCACTGTATGTGAGTGTACTGTATGTATGCGGATAAAGTTGAACATGCACATTTTATATAAAGAGCTAGGCGATAATTAAAGGAGTAGTTCACTTTAAAATGAAAATTAGCTCACCCTCAAGCCATCCTAAGCTCGAATTTTACTTTGTAACGTGTTAAATATGAATCTTGTTCTTACACAAACTCATCGCTTTGCTTCAGAAGGCCTTTATTAACCCCTGGAGCCGTTTGGAGTTCGTTTATCATGGATGGATGCACTTTTTTGAGCTTCAATCTGTTGGTTGCAATCCACTGCCATTATCAAGCTTGGAAGAGCCAGGACATTTTTTAATATATAACTCCGATTGTATTCGTCTGAAAGAAGAATGTCATGTACATGGCTTGATGGTGAGTAAATCATGGGCTAATTTTCATTTTAAAGTGAACTACTCCTTTAAGTTCCATTTTGCGATAAAAGTTGCGACATCAGTTTATGCAACGCTATCTCACGACCAATTCGTACGAATTCATACGAGTGATTAAAAGGTGGCTAATTCGTACTAAACTTATACGACCTCACTCGTGCGAATGGGCTCTATGCACGGCGGTATTTCCGGTGAAGGTCTAAGGATGCTGGATTACTTCCGCCGATCGTAGAGTCCAATGCTATACCGAGAATTTATATTGGTTTTTATACTCAATTGCTATACTAAAGAAACGTTAGTCACAAAAAAAGACAAAACAGACACTCCTCATTTTGTTTATGCTTCTGTGTTTATTATATTAAATAAACATAACTATATATAAAATTACATCTAAACGTATTAAAGTTTCGTTTCAAAGGCGAGAGGACAGTCAATTTTGAAGACTCTGCCATAATCCCGTTTTCCTTGGTTTTCCTCCGCTTTAAATCTCCCCAACCGGAAACGCACGAGCATCCTTGCGTCAAACGCGGAAGTTATGCGTGCATATAGCCCATTTGTACGATTTGTCTAAACCCACGTGATGGGTAGGTTTAGGGGCGGGGTCAGGGATAGGTCATTCGTACGAATTCATACGAGTTTGGTAACTCGTAAAATATGTACGAATTAGCAAAAATTGTACGACTAAAAAAAAAAATGCATGCAATGCAATAAGTTGGTTTGGATGAAAGTGTCGACCAAATGCATAATGCAAATGTATAAAAATATATAAGTCATAATGTCTTTTCGAAGCTTGACGTGGTGTCATTGTATGGATCAAATAAGCATTTCATAATAAGCTAATTATTTATACTGTCCCTTTAAGAATTCTGCAGCACATTCTCTCGCGTTGAAAGAATGCAGCTCTGGGACGGAGGACGTCACGTCCAGACAGTTTTTTATAATGTTTCTTGGTTGTGCAGCTCTGGCTCTCATATGCTTTGCGGTCTGGATTTTCTCCCTGTGGGTTTCAGAGGTGGCTCTCGCCCTAAATATCCATTTCCTCAGCATGTGAGCCCGGATTCCACAGTTAAAAAAATAAAAAAAGGCCGATGAGTTCAAGTAGACCTAAGCCTTGCTAAAAAATTGCACACTGAAGACGTTTGGCGTCTGTGGGGCGTCCGGTAACAGAATGATTGGGAAATACATTTATTCGAGGCTGTCAACGGTAGCCGAAAAGGAATGTGGGGAAACTTTTTCTTCCCATTTTTCCACATGGAGCTGCTGACATGCTCCCACTATGATTAAAGCACCTTTGTCGCTGGAATGAGAACAATCTGTCTGAACCTTCGCATCCCGGCCAGGTGCAAAGATTTGCCACATGCATATAAAAGCTATGAGGGAGTTATTATCGTGATCACATGTGTTTTTGATGATGCAGTTTAACTGAAACCTGTCGTCTCATTGAAGAGAAATGATTTTATTGGTAAACAGCGTCTAACGCTTGAATACTCACGTCTGACGCCTTTTTCTCAGACAGCTCCAGCTTCTCCTGAGCCTCTTTGAGAGCTTCTGAATATTTATCCAGTTCATCTTCAGTTCCTTTCAGTTTCTTCTCTAGACCAAGCAACTCATCCTCGAGCTGATGAAACACAACCAACAACAGAACATATTAACATGGATGGATAGATAGAAAGATAGATAGATAGATAGATAGATAGATAGATAGATAGATAGATAGATAGATAGATAGATAGCATTATTATTATGATTGACCCCTTGAGATGGATGGATGGATGGGTGGATGGATGGATGGATGTAGGAAGGAAGGAAGGAAGGAAGGATGGATGGATGGATGGATAGATGGATGGGTGGATAGATGGAGGATGGATGGATGATAGATAGATGGAGGATGGATATATAGATAGATAGATGGATGATGGATGGGTGGATAGATGGATGGATAGATAGATGGATAGATAGATAGATAGATAGATAGATAGATAGATAGATAGATAGATAGATAGATAGATAGATAGATAGATAGATAGCATTATTATTAGGATTGACCCCTTGAGATGGATGGATGGATGGATGGATGGATGTAGGAAGGAAGGAAGGAAGGATGGATGGATGGATGGATAAATAGATAGATAGATAGATAGATAGATAGATAGATAGATAGATGAAGGAAGGATGCATGGATGGATGGAGGAAGGAAGGATGAATGGATGGATGGATGGAGAAAGGATGGATGGATAGATGGATGAAGGAAAGATGGATGCATGGATGGATGGATGGATGGAGGAAGGATGAATGGATGAAGGATGGATGGATGGATGGAGGAAGGAAAGATAGATGGATGGAGAATGGATGGATGGATGGATGGATGGAGGAAGGATGGATGGATGGAGGAAGGAAAGATGGATGGATGATAGATAGATGGATGCATGTATGGATGGAGGATGGATGGATGGAGGAAGGATGGATGGATGGATGGATGGATAGATGATGGATGGATAGATGATGGATGGATGGATAGATGGATGGGTGGATAGATGGAGGATGGATGGATGATAGATAGATGGAGGATGGATGGATGATAGATAGATGGAGGATGGATATATAGATAGATAGATGGATGATGGATGGGTGGATAGATGGATAGATAGATTGATATATATATATAGATAGATAGATAGATAGATAGATAGATAGATAGATAGATAGATAGATAGCAAATGAAAGTGATATATTGTTTGATCTTCATTGCCCTTTCAAGAAAGTTCAGCGAGAGAGTTCATGTTCATGTGTTGATAGTTGAGTGTATTTTCAGATGCATCTACATGAACTACATGATTCTCTGAGGACATTGTGAAACACACGGCTCAGCATTAATAAACTGATCAGTGTGTGTGTCCTCAGAGACGCTGATATTACCGTCTGCAGCTGCGACTCAAACATCAGTGATGTCACTGTCAGACTGACAGGGCTTTACTCGAATTCTGGAATTCTGTTTGTGTGATTCTAATTCTAGAATCTGGAATCTTCTGAACATCATCACTTACATTCCATCAACTCCTTTATTAGCGCCACCGGTGGCCACTACGTGAACTGCAGCAGCTCTCGTGCTCGTGTAACGCACACGAGACTGAACGATTCAATGGCCTAATATACTCACAACGAAGTTATTTTTCGGTCTTCGCTTAGAGGTAAAAAGAAGTTAGAAAACCTTAGTTTGCAGCGATATACGAACGCCGAAAACACTGAGAGTGATATTTAGATGAAGATGTGAATATGTGCTGCGCTTTTTAATACACAATAACAGCGGTGGGAATAAAGCAGCAGTCCAGAAAACATCTGATCATATCGATGTGGATATGTTTACACCAGCTCTGCGATTCACCGACATCATGTCGACAGATGAGGTAATTAAAATTACACTGTTATGAGTGAGAATATAGACTATATGACCTATATATTTCTGACAATGTGAGACTATAGTATCGTGAACATTCATTTAAAGGTGCTCTAAGCGATGTCACGCGTTTTTTAGGCCAAAACATTTTTTGTCACATACAGCAAACATCTCCTCACTATCCGCTGGCTGCCTGTCCCCTGAACACACTGTAAAGAAACGCGATCTCTGTAGACAGCCCAGGCTCCACAAACAGCAACAAAAGCAAACTGCGGCGACCCGCTCCCCGAAACATAACAAACTGTTCCAGCCAATGACCGACAAGAAGGACTTGGGGGCGGGGTTTGGGGGGTTAGTGTGCGGATGAGGAGGAGGGAGGGTCTAGCTAGCCTCCGTTTTGTTTGACAATAGTTCGAACGTCAACAAGAAGTGACGTCACCCAGGATCGCTTAGAGAACCTTTAATGTGTCATTGAATTTCAGAGAGGCTCTCGGGAGCGTGCGTAACCGTCACATGATCACATCCTTGTGATTTTCCAGGCAAAAACGTCCCGAGTCCTTTACATAAAAATCAGTTTCATAGACAACCTAAAAAAGTCAGGGAAGGTCTCGTTTAAAACATTTTTTTTTTTTACGATTTATTACAAGCTGTTTACACATTGGCAATACTACTAATATTAATAATATAAACGAGGAATACATGAAAATTCTTACATATTCTTTACAATGGTCTTGGGTGAACTGAAAATGTTTATAATACAGGCATGCTGTATCTCTGAGTCTGGAATGTGTGGGAATGTCGAAGGGTTTGTGGGATGCTGCACTCCAGAGACATGTAAACAACCCCAAACACACACACACACACACACACACACACACAGGCCCAGAGAAACAGCTGGCACGCTTCGGGATTATTCCTGCCCTGGATACCATCATCCCTCAGTGGGGTCTGGGAATGAAGCCAGAGTTCCCATGCCTCCTTAAACGATTCAGATGGCATATTGTGAAAAATTACTCCAAATTAGAGATTTCTTTGGCTGCTATATCTCATTTAAGCATGTTACATAAACTGAATTCAGGAAAACAAACGTCATCCTAGCGACCTTAGACACTATAAAAAGTATTTTGTTAATGTTTTTAATAGGGATGCACGATATATCGGCCACATTATCGGTATCGGCCGATATATGATCATTTTTAATGTTATTGTTATCGGCCCGACAAAGAAAATTTAGCCGATATATTAAAGCCGATAAATAATGTATTATATCCTTCAGCTGAGACGCTTCAGATGCGCACTGTTCAACATGATGCTTTTAAACTGCTTGAAATATGATTGAAATCACTTTAAAAAAGGAAAATCCAGTTAAAGTGCTGCAAGTCTGTCATATCGGCTACATAACATTATAATGAGAACATCATAATTGTGTTTGTATCTTGGCTTTTAATGGCGAGGCTTTTGTTTTTATAATCAGGCTCTCAAAAATTATCTAAAAATTTGGATTTAGATTTATCTGCCAATATATCGGTTATCGGTATCGGCCAAAATTGTCATATCGGTGCATCCCTAGTTTTTAAGCATGCAAACTTTTAAATAACTTGTATATCAAAGTAAAACCATAGTGTCTGAAAGCATTACACTGGTACATACTTTAATCTCAGTTAACAGACACTGATACGCGTGTGCTCGTCCTCCTCTCACCTGTTTGCATTTGTCTTCCGCTGATTTCTTATCAGACTCGGCCTGTTCTGCCCGGTCGATGGCGTTCTCCTTATCCAGCTTCAGCATCTGCATCTTCTTCTTAATCGCCTCCATTTTTACTCTTTAGCTCTTGGAGTGTCTGACCAGAGAGAGAATGAAGAGGAAGCTGAGAGCTACTGGACAAAGAGAGAGAGATCACAGCGCTTTTCCCTGTGAGACGAGAGCGAGGAGAGAGTCCACACTGAACTGAAGCGCTGCTGCCGATGGTTTAAACCTGAGTTTGAGGAGACGAGACTCATTCCCTGGTGTCCTCCACCTCCCCTTCCTCAACACACACACACACACACACCCTCCTTAACCAAACCTTTTACCCACAGAAAAGTCAGCAGATTCCCATATTAGGAGTGAGTAACCGATCTTCTACTAGAAGCAAGATGTGCATAAGAGTGTGTACTGGCTCCTCATGCTTCATTAAACTAGGCAAACTCACTAAAACAAACTCATCAATGTACGTTTCAAAAGAGTTTCTCAGTCTTATCAACATATAGTCACTCGCTCTGCTTCTGAAATGACTTTTTTTTTTCAGCTGACATGATTTAGGCTAATCAATATGATAAAAAAATGTATGTAATTCAATCACACTAAAAAATATAAAGCCTTTAAAAAAAAAAAAAAGATTAGGCATTTCAATTGTAAAGTAAAATTCCATCAAATTGAATTGAATAATCATGAATCATTGAATAATAATCATATTTTGAATTAAAAACCTAGAGCTTAATTAAACATTTTTTTTTTAAGGAATGAGTCACTTGACCATTTCAGTTTGTGTGATTCGTATTCATAAATTTATTTATTTTTTAAATGTTAATTTCTTTTCATTTATGTATTTATGACTACCAAATGTTCCATTGTACCATTTATACAAAATGTTTTATTAAGCTCTAGTTTTTTTTACTCATTTAAAAGTCAAAATATGAATAATATGTAAGGATTTTTCAATTCAATTTGATCGAATTTTACTATTAATTGAAATTCGTACATTTTAAAAAATACAACTTTTTTGAGTGTATAGTCAGTAAATCTTAAATATCCTGTTTCATTCACGTTGCACTGAAATCTCATCAATTTCACACATAAACACACACACACACACACACACACACACACACTTACATAAATAAATATATAAATAATATACAATTTATTATTTAGTTAATAATAGTATATTATATATGTTATGAATAGCCTATACATTTATGTAATAATAAACAAAACAAATATATAAACAAAAACAATTTGCACAAAAATCTCATCTTAAATGTATGTGGCAATGTTAAAACGTAAAATGTGTGTGTGTGTGTGTGTGTGTATACATATATATATATACAATTCAAACATTTAAATACATGAAAAAATTAAATGGAAACTTTTTTGTCATCTTCACAACCAATGGAGTTTCCTGGTTGTTCTCATAGTTTGATCCAGCCGAGTGTTTGCTTCACTGTTAATAACAGGGTTGGTCAAAGACACCAGAGGCTGCTTATGGGGACAAAATGGAAAAAGTGGGATTCTGAGCCAAGGAAAAGTCTGAGATGGGAATGTTTGTGCAAAACGAAATAAGCTGGGCTTGAAATAAGACTTATGTTTTCTATATATTATAAAATTATTATGAATGTATCATTTGTCCCATGCAATTGGTGTTCAACACTCCCTTTGATTCTCACATAATCAGTCTATACAAATAGTCTATTTATTTATTTAATTATTTATTAACGAGTTCGTTTGCCCATAAAATCTTTAAGATATTAGGTTAAACTTATTTGGCTTGCTGTCCGCTGGAGAGGGGCTCGATGAAGCAGCTTCAACTCGAGCTCTGATATACCCCCCAGTGGCTAAATGTAGGACCTGTTAATTAAAGGGCAAGGTACCTAAGATGAAGGTGGAGTTTGGGGAGGTGGAGGGATACTGGAACAGCTGATACTAGGGAGAGGTAAGCGGCTGCTTATATACTCTGTTTGTTGATTGAAAGATTGGATGGGCTCGCTCCTCCCTAATTTACGTTTAGGAACTTCATTTAACGAGTTCGTTTGCCCATAAAATCTTTAAGATATTAGGTTAAACTTATTTGGCTTGCTGTCCGCTGGAGAGGGGCTCGATGAAGCAGCTTCAACTCGAGCTCTGATATACCCCCCAAAAGTGTTGAATAAATATTTGGGACAGCAAGTTAGAATAACGTGATCAAATACGGGATGCCTATAAGCTTAAAGTATGTTACCCCCCAAAAGAGTGGAAATTGAAAGCTGTATGGAGCATGGATGGACACTGCTGCGGCAGTGATATGTTTAAAGGGGCTCCTGGCTGGAACTGCGTCTCCCTACTATGCCCACCATGTGGGGCTATGAGTGGAGCTCCGGCGGGAGCTGTGTTTTAAAGAGTGTGCCTGCGTTCGTTGTGGAGTGAAACGACATGGGCTTGTGGAAATTTGACTGGGGTACATCTCACCGCTGCACTGCTGCGGCAGTGACTTTCAGAAATGACTCCTGCGGGAGTATCTTGGGACTGGAGGTTTGAGTACGAGGTTGGAGAACGCCCTGCCACATCCATGACATGGAGCTCCATGGAGTTAGAGAACATGGGGCTTCCAGATGTCACAAATGGGGAAGAAGGTCCTCGTCCCTAAAGGCGAACGGGCCACCGGTGTCTGAAGCGAAACTCCCTACGCAGCAAGAGGGAGCCTACGGTATACAAAGGAAAAGCAGAACTACCATCCTTCTGACGCAGGGGGCGGAGATCACATAAAGACACAATGGCCCGTCGCGTTCGAGGGACGTACGATCCTTGGTACCTCCAGTCCTGATTTATTCGGATAGGAGGGCCCACACTGCGATCCGAACGGGAGAGCCTCCATGGTTAAAAACATGAAGGATCACACAGCGATTCGGAAAGGGAGAGCCCCCACGGCGCCCGAACGGAAAGCTCACACTGCAATTCGACCGGGAGAGCTCCCGCAGCGTTTCGAAGGAGAGAGCCCCCCCATATGTATAAATAGGGAGTTCACTCGGCGATCAAAACGGGAGAGCCCACACAGCAAGTCGAACGGGAGAGCCTATGATGCTTCTGAACGGAAGAGCCCACACGGCGATTCAGATGGGAGACCCCACTCCAGGAGTGGTAGGTCACGCACATCTGAAAAGGGAGAGCTCTCACTGCATCCAGATGAATACACGCCCTGCGGGGCTAGGTAAGCGGGGAGATGCAAAATAGTAGGGAGAAGCGGTCCAGACTTAGAGGGATGCTAGTGTTTGCTGTGCTTGCCTAATGTTATGCAGATCTGAACGAACGTATGTTTCGAAGGCGAGGGACGACCATCGACCTAGCATTTTGATTTGGTGATCGGAAGAAAGCCAAATTGAACATGGCGTCTGGGGCTCTTGTTTTGTTAGGAGAACAAGACCTGAGCGGAGAGTGGTTAGGCAGACGCTAAGAATGTCGACGGTTAAAGTTAGCTAAAGGAGCGCCGCACAGGGCACATAGAACGGGCGTGAGCTCCGCCACAGAAATTACAGACATGGAGGAAGTGGCATCGTTGTCTGTTGCAACGTGATGAATTAAAGCTGTTGCACACTTGTCTGCCTGGAACTGAGGTAGAAATCTGGTTACGGTCATTCCTTGATTGAGGGACATATCAAGTGGATTTTTCTTGGAAAGGAGCTGGATGGTTCGGAAGATCTGAGTCGGTTTGGGGACATTCTGAAGTAGAATGAATGATAGACCTGCAGATGGCGCAAGAAGGGCTTCGAACGCCTAAGAAGACTCTGTTATATAGTTCGAGGTCCAAGGCTCCCAGTAAGGACACTGGTTCCAGGGTGTGACGCGGGCGGCGCATTTAGGATTTAGCTGGAAAAAGCTTATGGTATGTATAAAAATTACTACCTCCGAAAGAGAGACTGAGCTCTGCTATGGTAGAGAGGTAGTCATTTAATTCCTTGCGTCTGGCTGGAAATGAAGAGCAAATTACTTCTGTGTATCTGGCAAAAGCAACGCAAAATTCTGAAAGTGAGAGAACTCGTTTTGAAGGTTGTACAGAATTTGTAAGATCAACGATTTAAGTCAAACGAGCGGTGGGATTCATTGAGAGGGACGAAAGTCAGTAGAGAAGGAAGATCGATAGTTGCACCTGATAGAATTAGGGAACGGAGATGGGCTGGGACTGGTAGTGGTTCCATGGCGATTGCATTGTTAGGAGCTGGAAGATGGACTGCTGTTGAGAGTGAATGGGCTGGCAAGCGGATTGTACTTTAAGATGCTTCTTCAGGTTGGAGGTGGAGTCTTTGGACCATAGACAGTAAAAGAAATGGACACAGCGACCCCGTTGATTTCAACGGAGAGAGTTGAAGCCCAACATGGGCACTCACTTCCTGATAGCCAAGCGCACGGCGCAGGCTCAAACTGAGCTTGACGACGAGCTGACCTTCTAGTAGCTGTGCCGGGACAAATCTGACCTTCTAGTAGCTGTGCCGGGACAAATCTGAATTGAAATCTGAAACAAATCTGTTGTTGAAATATTTTGTCCCGTTGCTTTTATGAACTCTCTATCTATGGGCTTCTCCCTTGACTTTATGCCTCCATGTCCACCCGATTGCCTCATAGACAGTAAACGATTGCCTACGAGCTTCTCCTTCTGTCTACACGGTAATTTCTCTACTGTACGACAGAGCGTCCCGTGGTTATGACGCAATCGTTAGCCTATTTTTACAAGAATGGCTTCTACGGGGCCATAACGTGTAAGATACAAAGTAATGGAGTCTTTTAGACATTGTCGTGTTTCTTTAGAAATAAATAATGGACAAATGGAGTCTTTGGACGCCTCAGATGTAAAGTTATTCGCTGTCAAAGTGACGCCAAAATGAATGGGAGTCAATGGGATGCTAACAGCAGGTGATAGCCAGCTACAATGGCGGCCCCCGGAGGCAGCTTCAACTTCCGGCTGATGGATTACCCCCTTGCTTTGGACGCTGAAAGGAGGTTGGTTGCTGGCAAGCAGAGGTTGCACTGCACAGTTAGGCTATATTTCGTTCTCCCTTCTCTTTCTTTAAAGTGAAATGCTGTTTGAATTTCCGAGATCGAAACGCATTCTTGCCCCGTCTCTGTTGTAGTTCCGGCTACATCTCTATTCTAGCTCCCGCTGCTCCTCTTCCGACTCATTGTGACTGATCACGCAAACCGCACATTTTTCGTTTTCACATTGGGGCTTCTGGGAAATGCTGAGTTGCCTTAATGTATTTAGAGAGTCACTAAACTCGTGAAACAGAAGTATCGTAATGTAATCCAATGATTTCAACAATGTAACTGTATTCTAAATACCAACTATTTAAATTGTAACTGTAACGGAATATAGATGGGCCTACACATAATTTGTATTCTGAATACGTAACGCCAGTACATATATTCCGTTACTCCCCAACACTGCTGGTGGAAACTGTGGAACATGTGCTGTTTGAGTGTATTAAATACTCAAATCAAAGAATGGATTTAAGGAATGGACTGGAACATGAAGGAATCAAACAAATGAACATTACAAATATCTTCTCAAATAAATCCAGAAAGATGGTGCTTAAAATCATATCATCTTATCTACAACAAACTGGACTAAACCTAAGGATTTAAGCAAAAGTAAATAAGATACAGTAGGTGGCAATAATGCTCCAATTGGTTGCAAGTCGCCAGTAAAAGACGAAGAAGAAGAACACTGCTGGTGTCCAAGATGGCTGGCATGGCCTAAGTGAGAGGAAGGGGAGGTTTGTGTGGAAAAGTGTAGAAATCCTTTGCTGAGGCAACCTCACGCTCTGATGTGAACTGGAAAGAATATTAGGAGACAATTGGAAGATAGAAGGGGAAAAAGGGGTGAGGCGAATTGGAATGGAAGGAAAGAGGGAAGATGGCTAGCGAAGGCAACCTCGCGCTAGGATCCGCTCTTTGAGTAGGTTGGTTTGAGGGTGAGAGAAAATGTAACGGTGTGCGAGGGTGACCTGGCACAAGGGTTATTATAAAGAAGTTTAGAGAGAACTGGAGAAGCAGAGGGAAGTCGGAGGAATGTGTTTGTGAGTTTGGTTCTTGCCTGGGGAGTGGGGCTGACTGCATGAAGTTTGTGAGAGCTGGAGAAGAAGCGGAACTGTTTTTTGCGGCCGCTGTTGCTGGCCGGGTGGAAATACCGGCGGACAAGGAAGTGTGAGCTGCAGCTGGATGCTATTGCGCGGCGGCGCCGGCGGGCTTTGGATCGGCGCGTTGGGATTGTGTGGGTTCAGAACGCCGAACCGGGAGAGAAACGGAGGTAGAAGAGGTGCGAGTCTTGCTTTTATAAGATGCTGAAGTGTTTGATGGAATGCTGGAACTGTAAGAACTGATGTAAAGATCGTAGAGTTGAGCTTTTGCTGATCTGCAGGAGAAATGGATTCCGGAGCTGGAGAGGACTTGACGTAGGCTGTTGACTGAACATTTTTAAATGGGTGGAATCGGTGTATTAGCAGCGGAAGAATGGAGAGAAGATGGACGAGGCTCAGTTAAAACTGGCGATCTTGAAGATAGAGGAGAGCGTTGCCTTTTGGAACGTGGTTTATATGAGCGCTGGATTTCTCGATCAGAACGCTCATGAAGATGATCCGTAAGATTCGATCTCACGCGGGGTGTGACTGGCTGTGTCCCAGGAAGGCTTGACAGTTCGTCGTCTGAAGGAAAGAGCTGGATTTCCGTGATGTCGGACATTATTCCTTGCGGCAGTAATGCATACTGGAACAGCTGATACTAGGGAGAGGTAAGCGGCTGCTTATATACTCTGTTTGTTGATTGAAAGATTGGATGGGCTCGCTCCTCCCTAATTTACGTTTAGGAACTTCATTTTACATGGTAAGTTGCCATTTAATACAAGACACATTTATCCCAATCACTCTGTCAGGGTTTATTTTGGAATAATGACTGGCTGTGAATCTCATAAGATTCACAATAACATGTATTTCTCTTGTATCACTGTTCAGTTTTATAAAGACGTCTCTGCTTGTAAGCGCACACTTGGGGATGCTGATATTCCCAGCTCATGTGGAAGACGATGGTCTCGAGATGCTCAGCTCAGACAGGTGAGGAGATGTAACAGCTGCCGAGTCTTAAAAACTGTCCATAATCAAATGATAGCATTTTTAAAAGCCTAGTGCAACACAAAACACAACAACTGTGGCAATCCTGCAGGAATGAGTGACAGATCGGATGCAAGAGTCTCATGAGAAACTCGGATAATGAAACATCTTATTGCTTCGAGGACTAGTAACCCTATACATAAATAATAACTATAAAGTTTGGGGACACTATGATGTTTTGAAAAAAAATCATACTTTTTTATGCAAGGCTGCATTAAATTGATCAAAAGTGACGTTAAAGACATTTATAATGTTACAAAAGAGTCTATTTCAAATAAATGCTGTTCTTTTGAACTTTCTATTAATCAAAAAATACATCTAGGTTTCCACAAAAATATGAAGCAGCACAACTTTTTTTAACATTGATAATAAACAGAAATGTTTGCATGTTAGATCTGCATATTAGAGTGATTTCTGAAGGATCATGTGACACTGAAGACTGGAGTAATGATGCTAAATATTCAGCTTTGATCACACGAATAAATTACATTTTAACATATATTCACATAGCTACAGCTATTTTAAATTGTAATAAAATTTCACAATTTTTACTGTATTTTTGATCAAATAAATGCAGCCTTGATGAGCAGAAAAGACTTATTTCAAAAAACGTTTAAAAATGGCACCAACCACAAACTTATCAATGATAGATGTGTTGAGTTTTAACTTTATTGTCGTCCATGCAGCTTTAAGAAACTATGTTTTACTGCCTGCTGTTAGTGTCGAATGGCCAAAAGGTTTTCTTGATTTCAGAAATTGCAAGAAGAGTTAAAACTGCAGTGGAGAGAGAGAGAGAGAGAGAGAGAGAGAGAGAGAGAGAGAGAGAGAGAGAGAGAGAGAGAGAGAGAGAGAGAGAGAGAGAGAGAGAGAGAGAGAGTGGGAGGGAGAGAGAGAGAGAGAGAGAGACTATGACTTTAAGATCACTTCATTTACAAAAACATTAAAGATATACAAATTTTAGTAAAAAAAAAAAGCTTTTAAAACCAACAAGAATGAGAGCAATGGCATTAAAATAAAACAACAACAGTCTCAAGACATGAAATAGCATCTTAGAAATGCAAAATACTTGTTTCTAAAAAAAAAAAAAAAAAAAAAAAAAAAAAAAAAAAAAAAAAAGAGAGAGAGACATCCTTCAAAGAGAGAGAGAGAGAGAGAGAGAGAGAGAGAGAGAGAGAGAGAGAGAGAGAGAGAGAGAGAGAGAGTAGTTGTATCACTGAAAGGGAAAAGGATCCTCCCACAGGAAGTGCATTCACTCTCCTCATCCCCTTTTATGGTAAAAACACCCCAAAAAGCATGCGGGCACCTTGGGAATAGACCGATTTGATAGTGTGAGTCAAGAGCATAGCTGAGGTCCTGAGAATGAAGCCCGAGACCGGCAGCAAACACTTCTGCAAGCAGCTTCTACACTATAGAAATACACAAACCAAAACCATAAAAAACTGAAACTGAAATAAAAAATAAAATAAAACCCAGAGATATATTTATTAAAAAAGGGTAATTGTAGTTAATAAGCTAAAACTAAAAACATTAATAACATTTTTGTTACTTGAAATAAAGTAAACTGAAATAAAATAAAATATATAAAAATTAACTTTATTTGTCAAGGAAGCATTTCTCATTTTCATTTAGTGTAACTTGATGTACTAAAATAACTTGAATTAAAACAAATAAAAATTTGAAAAGCCCACAATAGATTTACTAAAACTTCAAGTAAAATGAAAAAACAATCATCATCATCATCAAAAAAAAAATGTTTTATGTTATACTAGATTCTGTTGAAATGACTTGTACATCCAAGTTGATTATACATGCAGTGCACATACAGTTGCTGAACTGTTGCTTCTGTCCAAATAATAATTTTCTGTCACTTATAATATAAAACACACTACAGAATCATCAGCTCCGTAGGTTATGACAGGTTCATCTGACACTTGAATCCAAATGAACTATCATTTAAACTCTACCAGCTGTTAGTTGAGCTGCAAGAACTCTAATATAAGTAGTATATGTGTTGCTGTACATGCAACAGCTCCTTATTATATCCGTGAGCTCACGAGCTTCCATCGGTCCCGGAGGAGCCTCGGATCCGTCCTCATCCTTCAGACACAGTCACGATTAAAGTTCAAGGGTGTTTGTGCTTCTCCGTCGCTGCTTCAAGGCTGTGGAACAACTTGTGCAGTATTAATAACATATTCAGAATGCAAGACTCATTTATTCTGGACTCGATGTTCATTAGGAAGCTCATTTCTAGCTTTAAGTTTGAAAAAGCAGGAATATGTGGAACTAGACTACTGTTCAAAAGTTTGGGCTCAGTGAGAATATTTTAAAGAAATAAAGCGTTTTATTGAGCAAGAATCCATTCAATTGATCAAAAGTGTCAATAAATGCATTTATAATGCTATAAAGATTGCATTTCCTACAAATGTTGTTCTTTTGAACTTTCTGTTCATCAAACAATCCTGAAAAAAGTATCAAAAATATGAAGCCGCAAATGAACTGTTTTCAACATTGATAATACTCATAAATGTTTCTTGAGCATCAAATCATCATATTAGAGTGATTTCTGAAGGATCATGTGACACTGAAGACTGGAGTAATGATGCTGAAAATTCAGCTTTAATCACAGGAATAAATTTGACTATATTCACATAGAAAACATCTGTTTTAAATTGTAATAATATCTCATAATATTAGTGAATTTATTATTTTTTATCAAATAAATGCAGACTTCTTTCGAAACTTCTTTTCAAACCCTAAACGTATGACTGAAAAGCTCTTTTCATAATTTCCTCTGACAAAAATATCAAATCCATGATCATCATAGTTTCCACCAATATTGTTAATTTGTTACCGGCGTTAAAAAAAAAACAGACCGATTTATAACTTTAGAACTATAAAAGTATGATGATTTTACAACTGCAGAAACTCAGTGTTTTGACAGACTCTTTGGTTAGCGTGGTCATTTTTTGAGAGTTTCTAATAATAATAATAATAAATCCAGCTGTTTTATGAGGATCAGAATGAGTCTGCGACCTCAGGGACATGCGATCTCTCTCGGTCCTCCTCCAGGAACGCCTGAATCCTGCACTCTTCCTCCTGCTTTAGATGCTTTGGAGAGATCATGACCTGAGATGTTTTATAGCCCTTGTAAGGGGTTTTGAGTTGGCAGAAGTCAGCGTGAGCATTGTGATCCTGCCGTAGACCGTGAGTCACTCCTTCTGAACGCCACATGAGTTCATATTACATGAGCGTGTCAGATATGATA
The DNA here is from genome assembly GCF_029890125.1 of Rhinichthys klamathensis goyatoka. Classification (NCBI taxonomy): domain Eukaryota; kingdom Metazoa; phylum Chordata; class Actinopteri; order Cypriniformes; family Leuciscidae; genus Rhinichthys; species Rhinichthys klamathensis. Next base: position 2,368,360 of record NW_026606839.1, read on the forward strand.
GTAATGTCTGATTGCTGATGTCTTCAGCCAAACACATCCGACCTCTAGGACTTTCACTGTAAAAAGAGCTGAATGTATTTCACAATACCAGTATGAGACTGAGATATTATCTTAAATGAAGCTTGTACAAGTTTAACCCCTGAAGACACATTTTTGGGGCACCTGACTCTCATGTATTTCTTTTTGTTTATCATTTTAAAGAGGAGAACTTTATAAGAGCTCATATTATGCTTGATGTTGTTTTTGGGCTCTACTAGAACAGGTTTTCCTGCTTGAATGTTGATTATTTTCCTCATATTCTCCATTGTTGCGGCTCCTCTCTTCCCAGTCTGTCAGTAACGCTCTGTTTACTTCCTGTCTCTATGAAGCCCCTCCTTCTGAAAAGCACACTGTGCTCTGATTGGTCGGCTGGAGCAGTGTGTTGTGATTGGTCAAGCACTTCGAGTGTGTTTGGGAAGCCATACAGGCAAATCCAAATCCAATAGTTTCTTTAGAAAGTGTAACTTGGATGTTTTAAACATACAAATTTAATTTTGTCTACTACATCTAACATAACAAGTTTTAGCCATTTAAATTTCTGATAGATAAAAAAATACAGAAAAAAAGACCAGTCCATGTCAACATGAAATCAAAATCACCCTATTTGCTTTCTTAATACATTATTTTCCAGGTTTTATTGCGATTAGTGTTTCAAAACGGAAACCCAGATCATTTTGATTATCTTCTTTTCAAATAATATACCAGAAAAATGGAGATAAAATAGAGTTTCAGTCTGGATTGCTACATTTATTTATGTGAAGAAGTGAGATGAAATGTCAAAGTCATAAACATCTCCTACTGAAACAGGGAAAACTAAATTAATTCCAGCAGCTCAGAGTCACATTTCATCATATTCCACTTATTATTATGGCATAAAAATGCTGGCATCAAGAACATATTGGCCAATAGTTTAAAACCGCTGATCATACAGTGCATTAGTTCACACTGTTAAAGGAACAGTTCATGCATTGTCAACTTTTACTTTTAGTTTTAATAGAAAAGCCTCCGCAAACTTTTCTTTTGTGCTCCAGAAAAATAGTATTATTGTTCTGAAACAATTTAAATGATGACAGGACCTTCATCTTTCCCTTTAAAAGTCTGTAATTTAGTAATACAATATACAAATATTTAAAAAATATCTTAAATAAATAAAAGACACTGTAATGGGCAGTGATATTATAATATCATTGAGATAATATACTAGTTTTATTAATATTTTGAATTAGTCTTCTGCTGTCATTACTCATTTTCATTTTATAAACCTAAAGTTTAAATTAGTAGAGTTTGATTATCAATGAACTAACAAAAACATATATTCAATTCATAGAGATGACACATAAAAAAAAAACAGATTTCATGCAATATGTTAAACTTCACAGCTCATAGTCATGCATAAATTACCTTTTCCTAAATAAGAGGTCAAAAGTGATATTCTAGGTGACCCTGGTGAGGAATGATTGGTCATCGCTGATTGACAGCTGCCCTCTAGCGGTGAGATCTGGAGTAACACACTCTTCAACGACACGTGACTCTCAAAACCTCAGGCATCATAGAAGAGGAGTGCTTTATCTTGGCAACAGGGGGCGCTATAGTACGTAAAGAAAATCTGAAGTAGTATTTGACTTATTGGGTGCGTATTTGCTTATAATGTTTGAATCTGAATGATTATCATATTCATATCCCACGATGATCCTTCAAGGCACATGATCTGCAGCTTCAGGAAACACAGACAGACACAATGATGCACTAACAGAGACTTTTTTTAAAAACGTTTTTTTATATAAGATCACATTAAAACAACATTCATCTTGCCTAGTTTTGCATAGACTGTCTCTCAGTTGTGGTATCATTTTCAGCATATAGCCAACAATTTTCCCAGTCATTATTAGTTTTTGCAAAAGTTAATGTACCGGAATGTGAACACTGTGTTCTTAAAGCTGTTATGATTATGTTTTATCAATGAAATATGACACTGCGGGTTACAGAGACGTTTGATTTAAAGGATTCTCTGCTGGTGAGACCGATGAAACCCAGTGAACCTGTTTTACTAGTGAAGGACCTCTTGTTAAAATAAACACATACTGTAAGAAAAAAGAAAAGATTGTTCAAAGTTGTACGTTAGAGGATGTTTATTGTCTTGTATACTTTAAAATTTCATGTTTATTATAGCGTGTTACTTAGTGTTCCTGAGTAATTCATTGTGAGGTTTACTAGCAATTTCTGAGTCATTTCCCCCCCAATTTCATATTGCATTTTGTGCTGCGTTTTGAATGGATTTCACTGCATTAGATAGAAAGATATAAATGCAAATGATACAAAATATAAGAAATGTCATTTATTGTAAATAAAAATAGCACAAACACTCTTAAAAATGTTCTATATTGTTCTTGAATCACTTTTATAGAACTCTTTATGGTTCTATATAATGAGAAAGGTCTTAATATTTTTATGTGTAATGGGTTATTTCAGTTTTTCTAGTGATAAAGTGTTTGCGAGCTGTTTAATTCATAAAATTAAAAATGTATTAAAACAAAATTAATTAATTGAAACTATATCCCATGATGGGAATCCCTAAAAGGTTCTTATTACCACAATGTTGTGGTAATATTCAGCTTTTATCATATAATTGACAGCTGCATAAACCGAAGGAGGACCGAAGATCACAGAGAATAACAATGATATTATAAAGATGGTCTCCTTCTTCTCAGAGATTAAAGACCCGAGTAAAAAAGACCATCATGCTAAATGAGAATATTATAATCAGCAAAACAAACAATAAATTAAAGCCCTTCACAAATATTTATACTTCAATATTGCTTTAGTTTTGACCCCATTATATAGGCCAATCATTTCATATTATACACCAACGATTCCTTGCCAACAAATCACAAATGAATGCTAACTGGATCAACTGAAATAGCATTACTTTATGCTTTAACAAAAGTGAAATAAAGAAAATAAACTGATGAAATCAGATCAAATTATGTCTGAAGTTTGTTTTTCTGCTTAGTAATAAAGAATTCAACCGATTGCATAAAATTCAGATATAAACAATACAATCAGATATATAATATATAAGTCAATAATTCATTAGTCTACTACTTCATATTAAGTCATACATATAAAAGACATCTATGTAGTCTAATGGAAATATATATAAAGCCATCCTTTTTTTAAATATTTAGGCCCTATCACAAAAAAAAGTGAGACGAGAGAAAGTGTATCAAGAAGCTTTTGCATAACTAGCGTTTAGCATCACAACATTTGAATCGTCTGGCTAAACACAAAGACTAAAGCAGTTGTTTACGTTAGGCTTGTGATTGACAGCTAGTTGAATGTAAATCACACGCATTTGATTTGCTAATAGAGCCCCACTTTGAGAATGTTGGCCACGCCCCCCGCTCACTTTCACCCAATTGCTGAAGAGAACGAAAAAACACGCATTGTGTGTATAAATGCCGTGAGCAGCAGCAGGTTCACAGTTAAATAACACGAGGACGATACGTTGGCTCTTTACATTGGGATCATCAACTGAACTTTATTTATATATACTGTACTGCAAAATTGAAATTATTTATTTGTTCTGTACTATGGGAAAAGAAAGTTTATGGCTGCTGGTAATCGGATTTTCTCTTATTGCAAGCGAACCAATTTTCAACTCTACTGAAGAAGTATTTACTAGTAAGTTTTTCACTTTCAAAATAACGTAGATACTAATCAGTTTACATGTGTATTGTACATTTGTGCAGAAAATCAGATTCACAAACACACACACACACACGCACGCACACAGACAGACACGCGCTCACACGCACACACATACACGCACACAGACAGAGACACACACACACACACACACACTCTCTCTCTCTCTCTCTCTCTCTCTCTCACACACACACACACACACACACACTCTCTTCTGTTTTTGCAATAAGAATGTGTTGCAAGTAACTGCAATTAGATAAACCTTAATCTTAAACATTTGGAACAGGTGCATGTATACTGTATGTGAAAGTGATTAAGGCACTGGTCCAGGATCAGTGTGGTTCTGCTCTACTTAATCTGGTTATTGCATATACCCTGATCCTGGATCAGCAAGTTCAGCTTTATTTGATTTCCACAATGCACATTGTTCCTAAGCAGCTGTATAGAGAATAGTGGCTTACAAGCCCCAGTAATCACAGCAAAGCCAAAAGTTGTGAGGAAAAAAGAAACCGTGAAAAAAAAACAAATACTTTGGAGAGACCCATTCTCCTCTGCCTTTCACATATAATGCTACAATAAAAGCCAAAATAACCTACAAAACATTTATAATCCAAGGCACATGAGATGATGAATGTATGATGTTAGTTTCAGGGAACTCCACTGAGCAGACAGTGGACTACAGTGACATCGAGTCCAAGTTCTCCATCAGGAGTGCAGAATTCCCCGACGAGGATCTTTGCTATCTTGTCCCAGGAGAACGGGACTCTGTTTCGGACTGCAACTTCAAAAATGACTCCCAAACCTTCCTTATTATCCACGGATGGTCGGTGAGTCGCTGATGCTTTTTTGTCAGACAGAAAACACATGCAGATGCTGGCATAATTTAAGACTGAAATGTCCTTTTTACTTCTTTTTTCCCCTATGAACCCTATGAATAATCACACACACACACACACACACACACTGTTGAATGTAGGTCGCAGGTCTGTTTGAGAGCTGGGTCTATAAGCTTGTGACGGCTCTGTTTGATCGTGAACCCAGTGCTAATGTCGTTGTTGTGGACTGGCTGGATCGGGCCAACGAACACTACCCCAGATCAGCAGAGAACACGGGCCTGGTGGGCGCAGACGTGGCCAAGTTCATCGACTGGCTGGAGGTATGCAGAGAAACACGTGCTCAGGATTGTTGCTGTAGCATTTCTGTACTGACAGTCAGCTGAATGTTACCTCACTGAGCAAATCTTACAAAAACTTAAATGAGTCAGATCTATCTATCTATCTATCTATCTATCTATCTATCTATCTATCTATCTATCTATCTATCTATCTATCTATCTATCTATCTATCTATCTATCTATCTATCTATCTATCTATCTGTCTGTCTGTCTGTCTGTCTGTCTGTCTGTCTATCTGTCTGTCTATCTGTCTGTCTGTCTGTCTGTCTGTCTGTCTGTCTGTCTGTCTGTCTGTCTATCTATCTGTCTGTCTGTCTGTCTATCTATCTGTCTGTCTATTTATCTGTCTGTCTGTCTGTCTATTTATCTGTCTGTCTGTCTGTCTGTCTATTTATCTGTCTGTCTGTCTGTCTGTCTATTTATCTGTCTGTCTGTCTGTCTGTCTGTCTGTCTGTCTGTCTGTCTGTCTGTCTGTCTATCTATCTATCTATCTATCTATCTATCTATCTATCTATCTATCTATCTATCTATCTATCTATCTATCTATCTGTCTGTCTGTCTGTCTGTCTGTCTGTCTGTCTGTCTGTCTGTCTGTCTGTCTGTCTGTCTGTCTGTCTGTCTGTCTGTCTATTTATCTGTCTGTCTATTTATCTGTCTGTCTGTCTGTCTATTTATCTGTCTGTCTGTCTGTCTATCTATCTATCTATCTGTCTGTCTATCTATCTGTCTGTCTGTCTATCTATCTGTCTGTCTATTTATCTGTCTGTCTGTCTATTTATCTGTCTGTCTGTCTGTCTGTCTATTTATCTGTCTGTCTGTCTGTCTGCCTATCTGCCTGTCTGTCTATCTATCTGTATATCTGTCTGTCTATCTTTCTTTCTGTCTGTCTGTCTGTCTGTCTGTCTGTCTGTCTGTCTGTCTGTCTGTCTGTCTGTCTGTCTGTCTGTCTGTCTGTCTGTCTGTCTGTCTGTCTGTCTGTCTGTCTATCTATCTATCTATCTATCTATCTATCTATCTATCTATCTATCTATCTATCTATCTATCTATCTATCTATCTATCTATCTATCTATCTATCTATCTATCTATCTATCTGTCTATCTTTCTGTCTGTCTATCCATCTATCCATCTATCCATCTCTATTACAAATTTGAAATAAATAAAAATTAAGAATTAACTAGAACAAAAACTAAAACAGAAATAAAAAAAGAAATAAAATGCCGAAAGCATAAAATAGCAGAATTAGTAAAAATTAGACCAAAATTAAAACTAAAATATTAAAATTAAAATACAAAAATAAAAGCTTATTCAAAATATTAATAAAAACTCTACATTTATAAAATGCATAAATAATACTAAAATAACTGATCCCCCAAATTATCTTTACAATGCAGAAAATATTGATAATCCTAAAAGGCTTTTTTCTTTTTCTCTTTTTTTTTTAATGGCATATTGCAGTGTTTATTAAAATCGATTTCACTCGTCACAACAGTGAAACAAAGACGATTGGAACTTCCGCTTCATGTCGACTTTAAGCAAACTATAATTTCTCATTTTATGACCCAGACATGTTGTCTACAGGCTTCATGAGATTAAGTGTGTGTGTGTGTGTGTGTGTGTGTGTGTAAAGGAGCTGGACTACCCGCTGGAGAAAGTGCATCTTCTAGGCTACAGTCTCGGTGCACATGTGGCAGGAGTCGCAGGAAACCTCACCAACAACAAAGTCAACAGAATTACAGGTATGAAGCCCTTCATTTAATAGTGTGTATTACACGGCTCTGTGGAATACTTGATTCTGATTGGTCAATCGCGCCATCCAGCGGTATGTTATTTCCCTGATAACATCCACTGAAAACAGAAACACAGGCTCATCCGGGTCACTGAAGTCAGCACTATATGCTTGTCATGATCCGTGCTGTGTTCCAGTCCACTTTTAGACACTCACTTGCGAACTTACGCCATTTTGAAGTGCGTCACTTCGTGAAGTGGACGAGGGAAGTTTATATGGACAGACGCTCGTTCTCTCGATTTTGACCGAGGGAGCGAGTCTACTTCATATGTACACTTCAGGCAGCAACATATACCACAATGCAACACGATTGTGACGTCACCGCAGATCTCGTCTAATCACCACCACCACAAACAACTCTATGATATATTAATTATGATTTTTTAAAATTTAAAACAACCAAGCGTGCCGCACAAGCCCTGAGAAGTGAAGCCAAAACGTCTCGATCGCCCCCCCGGTGGCCGGTCCTAGTATAGGTCATAAACCCCGCCTCCCCGTGTTACTCAACAGCACGTGAGACCAACTAAACAATTAAATTACACTTCAAATATCGTTTTTCCAAAGATGGTTTCTGTCATTTGCTGTCGTTTTTATCACGCTGATATGTTCAAGTGTCTGGTTTTAAAATAAGTTTGTTTTTAGTTAGTTACGTGATGCTATAAAAACGATGGTGTAACGTCATGATTGACAGCTGTGATTGAAAAAGTCCCGAAAAAAAAGTCCATTGGTGCTGACATAGGCCACTTAAAAAAAGTGCAGGGAGAGTGCATAGAGAGCCTAAGCCCCTCCCCTCCGCTTCCGGCTCATGGGACCTTATTTCGGAAAAAATCTGTATGGTAGTCAATGGCGAGAGACAACTTATCTTTTCATTCCGTCTGAACTGTGCCCTGAATTACACATATGATGTTTGTCAATTTAATAGATAATTCTGAAAGTCAAGAAAGTCGCAGTTTGTCATGAAACAGAAGAGTAACATTTAGTTTTATGTGAAAATCGCTCAATGAACTACATCTCCCGGGAAGCGAAACAACGAGCGAGATCCGCTGCTCGTGTGTGTGCAGTCTGGTACAAAACACTCAGGCGTGACGGCGTAACGTTACGATTATAACGGAAGACTATAGAAACACTGACAGACGTTAGCTTCAGTAAAGTTAGCTTCACTCATTGAGAGAAAATGTGCCTTTGGGGTTTGTAGTCTTTGTAATTACGTATTTTCACAGTCTTATACCTCAACAGTTTCACATCAAACTGCGACTTTCTTGACTTTAAAATGTATCTTTTAAATTGACAAACATCATATGTGTAATTCAGGGCACAATTCAAACGAGATCAAAATATTTGTTGTCTCTCGCCATTGACTACCATACAATATTTTTCCGAAATAAGGTCCCATGGTGGTCGACCGGAAGGGGAGGGGTGTATACCTGTATACTCATATGTATACTCTGTCTGTCTCTAGCCTATCAGTCAATGTGTTGTGTAAATTTAAATGTAAGCCTAAATAGCCTATAACTAATCAAATCGCACTATGTCATTATATCACCAAAATCCGCTATCTCAAAATCAAACTCCTCTCACAAAAACCCACGAGGTCAATATGCGTTGATTTCACTTTTATACAGATGTGCGATTGTGTGGTCTGTTCTTCCCGACCGTCAATCAAACGCTGATTCGGCGGATCACACCTGATGAAACACTTAGTGAAACATTTTGAGGCTTCGTTTGGCCATAGACACGTGACATGGGTGTTTTGAATCACGCTTCGGATCAGTGTTTCGAAACATCTGCGCTTTGGGATCTCGCAAAGCTTCGGAACGACTGTTTCGTGTCAGCCATCCCTACCATCCAGTATCGTGGACTCGCTCTCTCGTTTCATTCAAATGCAGCTTTGTGACTATTGTTTTGTACACTGTTAGATTGTAAGATATGAACCGGTATGATTTTAAAACTGAAATCAATATCTCATAAAAACTTAAAACCTGTCGAGGTTTATTCTGAGATAACAACCGGCTGGATGTACATTATCCCTTACATCTGCTCTTTTTCTGTCCCATGAGGAACTTTATCAGATGTTTGTTAGTCATCCCCTATGATTCCTTCATAATATTGGACAGGAATGAGCCTAAAGTGTAGAGTTTGCTGCTGTTTTCTCATGGTTTTGCAGGTCTCGACCCAGCGGGCCCCAGCTTTGAGAATGCAGAGAGTCTGAGGCGTCTGTCACCGGATGACGCCTCGTTTGTGGACGTCCTGCACACAAACACCAGAGGCTCACCGGACCTCAGCATCGGCATCCAGAGACCCGTGGGTCACGTGGACATCTACCCCAACGGTGGCACTTTCCAGCCCGGCTGCACCATCCAGAACACCATGAAGCTCATCGCCACCTACGGCATATACAGTATGCTCTGTTCACTTAGTGTCATTTCTATACTATTCAACATCTGAATCAAAAAAAGTTCATCAAAGTTGTCCTGAGACAAGAACTTGTTTTAGTTTAGGTTTTAGTAATTTGTCATTTTTATTAGTTTTTTTTTTTTTAAAGGTGCTCTATGTAACTTTTCTACTAAAATGAATCCTTTTTTTATTGCCTGTGTGTGAAGGGGTTGTAATCACACATTAAAATGATCCACTTGTCGAGTTTTGCTATTACGTCTGAAGGCCAGTATTCCTATTTCTATGTGAAGTCTCCGGGTCGGATTTACCGCGAAATCCAACGGATGTGACGTGCATGCGCGCTCCCGAGCCTCTCTCCTTATATACAGTCTATTGTAGACCAGTGGTTCTCAACCTTTTTTGGGCCAGCGCCCCCTATCCAATATCCAGGTCCCCGACCGCCCCCCACCCCCAAACTAATGAGCGAGCAGGAACGAGTAACAGATGAAATAAGTACAAAATTGTCATTTATTAATACAATCGAACTATACTCCACAGCGATTAATCCAAAAAACAAGCTATAAACTGCATTGAATAGCAATAGCAGTGTTTCTCACAGGATTTTTGGTAAATCTGTGGTGGGTGAACCTCGGGCCTTCTAGGGGGGTTCGGGGGGCAAGCCCCCCGTAAGAAAAATGTGTGCATTTTAATGTTAAATGCATCAATCTGGTGCACTTTGAGAGTTCAAAATTAAAAGCTCCAACCCATATTCAGTGTGCAAATTAAACAAAGAAAAATTCAAACCTCTTTTAGTTGTGTTTGTCTACATTACACTACTACATAATAATAGTTATATTATATTAATCCCATGACATAAATAGCCATATATTATAAAACAAATGCACTGAAAAATAAAGGACAGTCATTAAAGCGGTAATGTTTGCACGTAGGTTTTATTAGCATTTAGGAGAGTATTGCAAGAAGCTGCTTACATTAACCTTACTTAAAAATAAATATACAATCATGATTTTTCATGAAAAATTATGTTAAAATTGTAGGCCTAAAATACCTTGGTATCAGGTATAATTAATACAATTACAATTAATTTGGTTTGTCGTGATTAATTTGTTTTCATAATCAGTAAAAAGAAAAATCTTCTAACAAGAATAAACACACGAACAATTCAATTATTATTGTATTATTAATTGTTTTTATATCTTGAAACTAACGTTACCCAAGCAGCGTTTCGCTCTCAGATGTGATGGCGGAATGAATAGCCTACATTACCAAAATGTGATTGCAGAATATATTTAAATATTAATATAATATAAAAATTATCCATCAAATTGTCATTTTCAAATTGAGTTAACAATAATGCCTGACCAGTAAATTACTTGGTGAACAAAGAAAACATTTTGGCATTAGGCATTGGAATTAGTTAATGCCTAAAAAATTTAAAGTTTTACCTTATAAATAGAATTTAGTTTAATTTTGAAATTCGTCGCCGGAGTAAATGGGAACATGATTTATTGAAAATATTTGAAAAAATAGAAGTGTTTCAATACTTAAGTCAATACTTTTTAATGGCATGTCAACTTTCCATTCCTCCGCTGCGTGACTCTAGCCAGCGCTGGATTGTTGTCAGCGCGAAACACATGTTTGAGCGCGTGAATGCAGATTCTAGCCAGCGCTGGATTCTAGTCAGAGCGCTGGTCTATAACTGGAAAAATAATATAGTCGTTGCAAAAGTAACGATACATAGCTTAGGCTACATGTACATTAAACTGGAAGAAGAATCACAACAAGCGTGTCGGTGAGAACACTCATTTAAACAGCATTCACACCCGAACTTGACTGCACATTATATTTTTGACATTATTGATACTGCTTTCAATCGTAATGCAATAGAAATGAACACAAAAAACCTGCTAGTATACTGACGGTGGACTTGCGGTCAGGAGTAGGCTAGAACGGCCGCGGACGAATGATTTTCTTTTTTTTATTTGAGCGCTGCTAACGTTTTCTTTCACGCGCACCATAGACGTGCGCGCACACACAATATGACATCACAATCTACGCATATGTTTTACAACATAATTTAACATATATGGTCCTAACACTTTTTTAATAGCCCACTTAAAGTGTTTATTACAAATAAATTACTAAATGCTTAAAATGAATCACAGTAAATGAACACAAATTTCCGTTACTCGTGAACGCCCCCCATTAACACCTGAACGCCCCCCTTTCAAGACTCTTGCGTCTAACGCCCCCCGTTGTTCTCTGAACGCCCCCTGGGGGGCGGTACCGCCCCCGTTGAGAACCACTATTGTAGACGGTCAGGGAGTTACGTCCTGTTAAAGGCGCACGTTTTTCGGCTTATATCTCAGTCAATCTTTGATCAATATTCCCAAGACTCTAATCGTTCGTAGTGCTGGACGGGGCCTTTCGAACGAGCCCACCCCCGAGGTCCAACTCGCCCGGCTCCCCGAGTTATAGCCGTTCGAAATCGGGGGTCCCAGCGAACGGCGATCCGATAGGGGGCATCCCCGAGGCCCGCCACTCTAGCGTTCGGGCAAGAGTTCCCCTGGGACCTCCTCCCCCGAATTTGAGCTCTCTGGGTCTTTGCGTTCCAGAGATACGAGCGATTTTCTTCTGAGATCGTGACGTCACCGGCGTCCGCAATTTTGCAGCGCGCCCGATGGTTTTCTGCTAATATCTCCGCGAAAATACCACCAAAAACTATGGAACTTATATGGTTCTTTTCAGCTCGACTAGATGGTCCCAACGAGCTCGGTGCTCGCCGAATCCGTCTAGTATTCGCCGAGATGTTTGCGTAATAGACGGTATTGTCTATGAGTTCGAGCACGAGCGCTCTTGTAAAATTTGGTTGCAATCTGAAACATCACCACTAGAGGCCGCTAAAAGTTACATAGAGCACCTTTAAATTTAGCTTCAATTTATTTATTTCCATTTTAGTCATTTGAATTTTTCATTTAATATTTATGTTTTATTCCAGCTTTGTTTAAATTTCTGAAAATAATTTAACAGTTTTAGTTAACAATAACAACACTGTTAGTAAAATATGAACATTATTATTATCAGTTTTATTTGTGTCATTTATATTTTTTTTATATTTCTGTAATTTAATATTTTACACTGTTAGTAAAATGCTAACTCTAATCTGTGGTTTTGTCATTTTAATTAGTTCTTTCTATTTCTATTAAGCTTTGGTTTATTTATTTCAGTTCTAGTAATTTAGTAATTATTTTTTTCAGTTAACATAATTTTTTATCTCAACTTATTTCAGGCAACTTTTTCAATCTAATATTTATATTTTATTTTATTTCAGCTGTGTTTCAGTTACCGAATATGGTTTTTAATAGTTTTAGTTGACAAAAACAGCACTGTTATTAAAATGCTATTAAAATTAATTTTGTGCTTTTGTCATTTTATAATTTTTTTATATTTCTTTTTAGCCAAAATTTCTTTCTAATTTTCTAATAAATTAAAATTAAAATTTCATAACCTAAAATTATTTTTTATGGTTTTAGTTACAAATAACAACACTGTTAGTAAAATGCTTTCTCCATTTAAAATAAATTCCTATGTACAGTGAACATTAAGCCGTTAGGTACCATCAGCTTGTTTTTCCTCTAAACATTTGACCTCTCCCCTTCCCTTTGACCTTTGTCAGACATGGACCAGATAGTCAAATGTTCCCACGAGCGCTCTATTCACCTGTTCATCGACTCGCTGGTGAACCGGGCGCACCAGAGCTGGGCGTTTCGCTGCAGCTCCAGAGACTCCTTCAACAAGGGACTGTGTCTGAGCTGCCGCAAGAACCGCTGCAACAAACTCGGGTACAACGTCAACAAGATCCGCAGCAGCAGGAGCGCAAAGATGTACCTCAAAACCCGGGACATGATGCCGTATAAGGGTGAGCAACCATAGCTATTACAAATCTACTGGCCAAAAGTGATGGAAAATTGACACGTTATTCAAATTACTTTTTTATTATTATTTATTTAAAAAAAATTTAAAAGATTTTGTAAGCATATTATGGAAGCTTGTTTCCGCCACAGAGTGAAAAATAAAAAAGGTAATTGCGACTTATCTCACAATCCTGACTTTTTTTCTCCCAATTGCGAGTTTACATCTCGCAATTCTGACTTTATTTCTCAGAATTGCGTGATATAAAGTCAGAAATGCGTGATATAAAGTCGCAATTGTGTGTTGTAGAGTCAGAATTGTGAGATATAAACTATTCTGAGGGGAAAAAAGTCTTTTTTTTTCCTTGAATTGAGCTCATTACTCGCAATTGCGAGTTTATATCTCACAATTCTGAGAAAAGATGTCAGAATTTCGAGATATAAACTCGCAATTATGTGTTATAAAGTCAGAATTGCGAGATGTAAACTCGCAATTGTGGGAAAAAAAATCAGAATTGTGAGATAAAAAGTCTCAATTCTGTCTTTTTTTTCTCGCAATTGCGACTTTATTTCTAAGAATTGCGACTTTTTTCTCAGAATTTCTCCGAAAAAGTCGCAATTATTTATTTATTTTCAGTGGCGGAAACAAGCTTCCATAGCATATTGCAAAGTTGTGCATGGAGTCGATTGTTTTATTTGTGATAATAACGCAATGAAACATGCCAAATTGTGCCGACATCATTTTTGGCCAGGCTGTCATTCAAAGAAATTATGAACGCATGCAAAAACAAAATATTTATAACTGATTATATTGTAGTCAATGTATGCTTTTTCCTGTGAGCTTCTTGTTTTTCTATGCATTTTTTTATTTGCCAAATAATTTTATCAGAAATACTTTAACCAAGTTTAGTGTTTTTTTTTCTTCCCTCATATTTAAATAATATCAAATATTTCTCATATTTTGAAGGAAATGCATCACTTTTGGCCAACACTGTACATCTAGTACCTCTCTATACAAGTACTAACCAGATACAGCTGCACATAATGACATTTTTAAACTTATGAATTGAATCTTGTGATTTTTTTTTTTATATTCCTCCTCTCTCTCTCGTTCTCTTGCAGTGTTTCATTACCAGATTAAGCTGCATCTTTTCAGCGATAAAAACATGACTTTGCTGGAGCAGCCAATGAAAGTGTCTCTGTTCGGGACGACCGATGAAAGCGATGACATCTCCGTCATTGTGTGAGTTAACTTATTTTAAAATACTTTTTGTTTTCAGTGGCTCCAAAATTATTTGGACACTTGCATGACACAATGATTCAAGGTCAAATATATAAAATATATAAATGTATATAGCACCTTAAAACAACATGAATGCTGACCAAGGTGCTGCACAACAGACATTACAAAATATCATCATACAATAAGATTTAAATAATAATAAAATATATCAGAAGAATAGATTTATTCCATCAAAACATCATCAAGCCAATAAAACAATTAAAACTAAAAGTGCAATCTAATTAAGAATAAGCCTGAGAAAAATATGTTTTAAGAGATGATTTAAATATAGTTAGAGTTGGGGACGATCTAATGGAAAAACATAAGGAATTCCACCGCTTTGGACCAAGAACTGAGAAAGCCCTGGATTTAAGTCCAAATTGTGTAATAATCAATAATAGCTGGGTGGAGGATCTGAGCTTTCTCTCCGGAGAGTAGAAATGGAGAAGATCTGAAATATAAGTGGCGGCAAGACCATGAAGCGCTTTAAATACAAACACTAAAACCTTAAAATCAACTCTGAATTGAACCAGTAACCAATGAAGGGATGCTAACACATGTGTGATATGTTCCCTTTTTTTTGTCACTATTTGTTTTTTTACAAAATATAAAAGCAATTTTAAACAGGGTCACTGAAATATGAACATATGTCCTGTAATTTGCACCCAGGCCCAGCCTGACCAGCAACAGCACCATCTCCTTCCTGGTGACGTCCGATAAAGACATCGGAGAGCTCCTGATGCTGAACATCCACTGGGAGAAGGACTCGTATCTCTACGGCTTCTTCAGCACCAATCAGTTCACCATTCGCAGAATGAGGATTAAATCTGGAGAAACACAGTCCAAGTGAGTCATTTCAGCTTCATAGAGCCACTATATATTGTCACGTTCGGTTTTGAGTTTTGTCAGTTATGGTCATGTTTCCTGGTTTGTCATGTGATTTCTAAACAACGAATTCCACTGTAGTCGAGCGAGTTAAGAACCCATGTGCAGTTTATTAAATCCAACATGAACGAATACAAAACAAAGACTTGACTCAAACATGAGCAGGCTTAACAAACCATATTTTACATAAATCAATACACGACAAGAGACAATGGAAACATGAGGCCTATATATATATATATATATATACTGAGACTAATGACTAACAAGGGACACCTGTGCACAATCAAACAATGAACCAATGAGAACACAGGAAACATCACTAGACCAACCAATGAGAACACACACACACACACATCCTAAATCAGCATGTTATAATGATTTCTGAAGGATCATGTGACTGAAGACTGGAGTAATGATGCTGAAAATTCAGCTTTGATCACAGCAATATTTACATTTTGACATATATTCACATAGAAAATGGCTTTTTTAAATTGTAATCTCACAATATTACTGTTTTTACTGTATTTAATCAAATAAATGCAGCATTGGTGAGCAAACGTGATTTTAATAAGAGACAAACATTTAAAAAAATCTTACCAACCACTTTTGAATTGCATTGTAAATACAGTAGCCAAAAGTGATGTCTGGAGGGAATATTTGTTTTTAATAACATAAGTTTGATTAAACCATTAAATTAGATTTTTTTTTTTTTTTTTTTTTTATATGAGGGAAGAACAAACCACTAAACTTTTTTTTTTTTTTTAGGTATTTATCTGAGAAAATTACTTGGCAAAAAAAGCTACAATTTTTATTTTACTTGCTACAGAAAAGCAAAAAAGCTCAGGAAAAAGCATGCATTTACTACAACATAATCAGATATTAATATTTTGTTGATTCTCTTGTTTTTGCGTGCGTTTATAATTATGTGTTCATAAAGCCTGGCGAAAAATTATGTCAGCACAATTTGGCATGTTTTATTGTGTTTAATATCACAAATAAAACAATCGACTCCAAGCACAACTACGCAATATATGATTAGAAAATATTTAACAGATTTTTAATAATATTTGGATAAAGGTTGACGATGTAATCTCATAACTGCAAAACATACAGCAGGTTATTGTAGTGAAAGTAAGACAAAAACTGATTATTAATAAATTAAACAAAATAATTAAAGTCCCCCTGTAGTCAATTTTATCCCTTAAAGCTCATCTTTGATCTCCAAAATGACATTTAAAGGTCCCCTATTATGCCCCTTTTCACAAGATGTAAAATAAGTCTCTGATGTCCCCAGAGTGTGTATGTGAAGTTTTAGCTCAAAATACCCAACAGATAATTTTTTACAGCATGTTTAAATTGTCACTTTTTGGGGCTCAGATAAACGCGCTGTTTTAGTGTGTGCCCTTTAAATGCAAATAAGCTGCTGCTGCCGGCACAGGGGGCGGAGCTTCATGAGCTCGCGCTCAGTCTCTCAGGACAATTTCATCTCACAGAATGATGATAATAATATCAGAAACTCTCCCGGAGTCGGACAATAATGCCTACAGAGTCAGAGTGCTGTATAGAGATGGAACAGGTATAGTTTAGTAGTTTAATTACGGTTATAACGTATTTGTCATCTGCTTGTAGGCCTATGCATCCACTATTAATAGCCTAACGTTACAAGTCTGCTGTTTCGGACCAGGTCCGAATGATGATACTGATTTAATAAAGTTTATTGTACATATCACAAAAGATGAAGCGTCAGTTTTACTTCAGAAAATCACCGTAAGAGCTGAGTAAACACCGTAAGATATAAGAAGTGCGCAAGTACATAAACAAATTTCGGTAGAGTTGAGGGAAATTTTTCTTTAAAAACAAAATAATTCCACCTCGTCTTCAGCGGCTGCCTCAGATTTCGAGAGTAAATAGAGAGAGAGAGCTATGTGGATTAATACATCCAGCCCAGGGACGGATTTTGACTTGTAAAGGCCCTGGGGCCAGGTATCTCCAAATCCCTCCCAGTGCGATTATAAAATCTCGCAAGGGCTGCAATTTTTTTTCGGTTTTTAATAAATATAATGCACAGTGTTGACGCTGCCAAATCTCGCGCATCGTGTTGACACTGTTCTCCGTTTTTTGTTTAAGAGGCCTTGTGTAGGCTATGAGACAGGTATATTACAGCATTAATAAACATTTGTTTTCATTGTTAATGGGTTTTCTGAACCAAACTGGATTGCGCGGCCTTAAACCCCAGGGGCCCCCCGGGCTTCTGGTAGTCAAGGGCCCCTGGGCACTGGCCCCATAGGCCCGGTCAGTAATCCATCCATGATCCAGCCACACAACACCTACAACGCTTGGGAGACATTCTTGTCAGTGCAGCAGCTGTGAACTCGATCAGGGCGGGTCTATGTTAGAACGGCAGTGTCTGTCAACACTCGTGGGCGGGGCCTGTGCTTAGTGACGTCACTAAAACAGCGTTCTGAAAACAGGTCGTTGGGAGACACGCCTGATGATTTATGGGGATTAATAAAAAAGGAGTGGATTTTTTATCACTATTGGGAGGTTGTGTACACACACTGCCAACACACATTTATGTCCAAACAGCATGCAAAAGTGAATTTTGCATAATATGGGACCTTTAAACATTTTTTTTTCTTGGAAAAAAAGTATTAATGCCTTAAAACAGCTTGAATGTAACTCGACACCCTTGTCTCATGTAGTATGCGCGGTTCTATGAATATGCAAATGAGCCCTGCCTCCACTCACTCACTCAGAGATCCACTGGTTGACGATCACACGTTGATCTGATTGGTTACAAGGTCGTTTGTGACGTCAGAAACACCAGCGATTTCAAACCGTGTTTTTGAGACTGTCTTTGGTTCACTGCAGTTTTAAGCAGAAAATACTCAGCAATGCTGTCGACTTATGAATTTACACATGGTTTGTCTTTAAAGCATATTAAAAACACCACATAGACATAATCAACATTAAAAGCTTGATTTTCACCACAGGTGGTCTTTAAAGCAAAAAAAAATCTTTTTTCTTTTGTTTTGAAGGGTAATGTTCAGACCCAAAGATGGAGAGTTTGGTTCCCTCATTCAGGGTGGAGAGCCAGTTTTGTTTGTGAAGTCCAGCGAGACGCAGCAGAGCAGGAGAGAGGAGAGGTAAAGTCGACTTTACTTTCACTGAAAGTTAGATATCAGGCCATATATATATATATATATATATATATACTAAACCTTCTGTCTCTCTCTCTCTCTCTCTCTCTCTCTCCACTTATGGGTTTTCAGGAAGCACAGACTGAAACATCACGGAAGCTTCTTCAAACAGGGCGTCAATGAAGCAACCGCAGTTATGAGAAAAGAACCGGCGTCACTTCATAATGAATCAACAGAGGTCATCATGACAGAAACAACCACGAATATAAACACGACTTTATGAGTCAACAGATACCACTTTTCCACCAAAGCATTTTGAGAGCCGGTTCGGAGCCGGTGCCTACTTGCGAACCAGTTCTTTGTGTTTGACAGCCAAAGAACCGGTTCTCGGCCAGGAAAATTGGTTTTCATGCTTTCATGCTTGCTTCGGGCTAAGACGTATGGCGACGTACACGGTGACATAACGACGTCATTCGCTGGGCTCTCTAGTCAGTGGAAAAACAAACAGGTTCTGAGAAAGTTTGCAAGTTGAACCAACTTTGAACCAGCACCAGTTCCGAACCAGTTCTTTTTTTTTTGGTGGAAATGAGATAACCGAGAACTTAATGGAGCTATATGTAGAATACAGAAACTCTTGTTATTAGCGACACCAGTGGCCGTTAAGGTGAACTGCAGCAGCTCTTACTCACAATCGTAGTAAAGCACAAAAGACTGAATGTGATTTCAAGGCCCTGATATATTTTCTTAGAAGTAAATAGAAGTTCAGAATACCTTTGCAGCGATAAACGAACATCCAGATGCCGTTGACGCTGCTGAGAGCGATGTTTAGATGATGTAAATATGTGCTGCGCGCTTTCCTCTCAGTAACAAAATAAACACGCAACAAAAATGACAGTGGTGAGAATAAAGAAGCGGTTAAAGGATTAGTTCACTTTAGGACCCCCACCACGTCATCCAAGATGTTTGTCTTTCTTCAATCAAAAAGAAATTAAAGGGACAATGTGTAGGAATTTCTCCCATCCAGCGGTGAAATTGTATTTTGCATTCAAACGAATTGTGCTCTCCAGCGCCTCGCTTTTCAAATGTGCGTTGCATCTACGGTAGCCGTTATGTACCAAAAAGCTATGAGAGGATGTCTTCTAATAGGACTTCGTCGAGTGTTCCTTCGGGTGAACAGGTTTGTTATTTCAAACAAACTGCAACTTGACACAACGAACAAACGAATGTTACAGTATGAATTACTGACTGTGAAACTTGCCGGGGCAGTGACAAGCGCCTCTCACCGCTCTGCTCCTCCGCTCCTGCTGCTTTCAGTGACGTGACGCTGGCTCCGAACGAAAACGCGCTGTGGAAACGCATTGGCTTAGTACTTTTTGTCCCTCTCTGCTATTATAGTTTTTCAAGATGGCGGACCTACCCGTCCCATGTATATAAAGACAATAAATTCTTCGTTTACGAGGATAAGTCAGATCATTGGCAGAGGTATTTGTACACCATTGAAGACATATTCATGAATAAAAATATTGATTTTAGATAATAAAATACCTTAAAAAAGTACACATTGTCCCTTTAAGTTTTTTTGAGGAAAACATTCCAGGATGTTTCTCCATATAGTGACTTCAATGGGGTCCAACGGGTCGGAGGTCCAAATGTGAGTTTCAGTGCAGCTTCAAAGTCCCAGCCGAGGAATAAGAGTCTTATCTAGCTAAACCATCAGTCATTAAAAAATATATATATATATATATATATATGTTTTTTTTTTTTACTTTTTAACCTCAAATGCTCGTCTTGCACTAGCTTACAGTTTTTCTCAAATGCTAAAACACAAAAGCCAATCCTCTAAATCAAATGACCAGTTGTCTAAACACATTTACTAAATCTAGCCATCATTTTCCAATATCATAAACACATTTCACATGAAGACACAATTCACAAAACACAATCCTCCGTTCTCATAAATCTTAACACATTTTTCCTTGCTAAAACACAAGTTGCAAAAGAACTCTGCTCATATTCTCAAATGAAAGCTCATGTGATGCAAAATGCTTGCCACAGTCAGCAATATTTGAACACAATGAACACACCTGGCGTCATTCATTACACACAACGACTCAAAATTGAAGACACTTGTTGCTAATGCTGTGACCACATGTATAAAAGCAAGTTCAGAGTGCACAGTTTGCTGAAGATTACAAACAAACACAATGGATGAAGGCAGAGTCAGGGGAAGAGGAATTCGAGTCAGAGGAGGGAGAAGAGCTGGCCATGGAAGAAGAGGAGCAGGCCAACGAGGAAGAGGAGAAGGTCCAGGAGGGAGAGCAAGACAACCTCGCACCATCATTACGGACGAGATGCGAGCAACAGTCATTGACCATGTCATTGTCCATGGCATGACAATGGCTGAAGCAGGACTAAGAGTCCGTCCAAACCTGAGTAGGTTCACCGTGGCCACCATTATCAGGGCATTCAGACAACACAACAGGTATTGTCAACACATGTTTCTTTCTTTAGAGTTGAAAGAATGCCACATAGAGGTGGGAGGGTTGCCATATTTACAGTGGCACAAGAAACCCTCATTGTGGATATGGTTCGTGAGAACAACCTCATTAGACTCCGGGAGATCAGAGACAAAGTCATTGCCGATAATGTCAACTTTGAGAGCATTGATGATGTCAGCTTGGCCACAATAGACCGAGTTCTCCGGCGCCAAAAGATGCGGATGAAACAGGTCTATAGGGTTCCCTTTGAGCGCAACTCTGCGCGACACAAAGACCTACGTTACAAGTATGTGCAAGTAAGTATACATCCATGTTCACAGTACAGTTAGTGGACATACTGTGTTGCTCAGTGGCCTACAGTACTTCTGGACAATACTGTGCTACCTGATTGACTGTTGTTCTGAACACCTGTGCACTTTCACATTTTCACAGAGGATATTACAGTTGGACGCGATGGCTAGACCTCATGAGTACCTCTTCCTGGATTAGGCTGGCTTCAACCTGCAGAAACGAAGGCAAAGAGGCCGTAACATCATTGGCCAAAGAGCCATCACTGAGGTTCCTGGCCAACGGGGGGGGTAATATTACTCTTTGTGCGGCCATGGGTTTGGAGGGGCTTGTCCACCGGCATGCTGTCCTTGGGTCTTACAACACCCAACGTCTCCTCACCTTCCTAGAGGAGCATTTATGTGATCATTTGGGACAATGTACGCTTTCACAGAACAAACCAAATCAGAGAGTGGTTCACCACCAACAGTAACCACTTTTTAAACGTCTGTCTGCCACCCTACTCCCCTTTCCTGAACCCTATAGAGGAGTTCTTCTCATCGTGGAGATGGAAGGTTTATGACAGACAACCATACACTAGAGAGAACCTCCTAAGGGCAATGGAGCTGGCCTGTGTTGACATCCCAGTGGAGGCCTTCGAAGGATGGATTCGCCATTCCAGGGCGTTTTTCCCACGGTGCCTGGCAAGAGACAATATAGCCTGTGATGTGGCCCGATGCCGCACAGTGATTGTGGTGTGTGTGTGGTGTGAATAAAGTAAATAAAAAACTTCACACCCTGATCATGTTTTCAAGAGTACTGTTGTGTGCAATAGATTCTGTTTTTGCATTGAGTTGTGTTACAGTAGTGTACATGCAGAATTTATACTCTTCATATGAAACTCACAAATCTAAATGCCTAATCCTCTGCAGAGATCTAAGAAGATCCATTACTGTAAAGTTTCTAAAAATATGCATTGGCAGTTATGAAACAAAGAACCTTCTCACAAATTGAGCATTGTGTTTTCAATTGTTTTGCTGTAGTGTGTAATGATGTGTATAGTGTTTACATTTTTGAAAGCTTCGAGCTGCTCTTTTGGTGTGAAAGTTTGAGTTTTGAAGTGAGAAGGTGTGGTTGTGTTTATGTAGCTTTAGAAAAGGGTGTTGTGTTTAGACATTGGGGAACATGGAGGAAACGTTTGTGAAATGTGTTTTAGCATTTGAGAAAAACTGTAATAACGTTGGTATAGTAGGCTACCTAGTTGGTACTGTACAATGAAAGTACAGACCTAGTGTTTACAAAGCAAACGTGCAAAGACTAAGTCAAATGCCATTTACAAAAACAAAGTAAAACAACGATGTCAGGCTTTTTTTTTTTTTTAAGTTAGAGAAAATTAGATGTGAGTTTTTCGCCCACTTCTGCGTGACCTTTTCAACAATGTGTGGCGCATCACAGCTAGTGCAAGACCAGCATTTGTGGTTATAACTTTTTTTTTTTTTAATGACAGTAGTTTCATTCTAGACCCCCTTATTCCTCGTCTGGGACCTTCAACTCGTTGGACCCCATTGAAGTCACTATATGGAGAAAAGTCCTGGAATGTTTTCCTCAAAAACCTTGAACATCTTGGATGACGTGAGGGAGAGTAAATTATCCGGAAATTTTAATTCTGAAGTGAACTACTCCTTTAAGAAAGCATCATATTGTAGCGATGTGGATATGTTTGCACCATTTGTTATTTCATGTGTCATTGAAGTTAAGAGAACATAACCGTCACATCCTTTTGATTTTTCCTGGCAAAACGTCCCGAGTCCTTCACATAAACATCAGTCTACAGGCTTTCAGAGACAAACTAGGAGGTCTTGTTTTTTATGTTTCATTACAAGCTGTTCACACATTGGCAATAAAAAGTGATTAATACATTAAAATTCTTACATATAGCCCCTTTATGATTTTATTTATGCTATTTGCACCAGATTTATCTGAAAGTTTTAATTTGAGAATGTAGGCTTAAAATCACATTTCATCCCAAAATCAAAAGAGAAAAAAAAAAATTATAAAAAAAATTGTATATAAAATTCCAAATGCTCATGGGTGTAATGCATTCATTTAGCAGAAATGTAACTTTACCCTCATTGATGATTCACATTACTGTGTTTTAAAAAAGAATGAGAATTAAGCATAAACAAATCCCAATGTTTCTAAAAAATAGGTTTCAGTGCAAAGACAATTTCTTATTTCTTTCTTTTGATTTGGGGGAAAAATATGATCATGTTCTTGACCGGTTTTGTGAGATTCACCCAAACATAGATGTTTAATTTTCAGCTTGTAGACATATTGTGTGTTAAAAACAAATATGTATCTTTAGAGGGCAGGTTAGATGTTGTAAACATAAAACATAAATAAGTCCAGATAAAAATGAACTGAAGTGAAGTTCAAATACAAGGGTTGTAAATATGTTGACCTGTAACTATTGAGAGCAGTTTATTCACATTCAGCAACTATATAGTTTAACAATATTAAATGTGATATGTACACCTACCTAGCTTTGAAATCAAACTAAATGAAATCAGTAGAATTTAACATTCCATTTTCTCATCAACAAAATCAATGCAAAAAAAATGTTGTGCTGTATTTCAGGTGAAATACCTTTTTGATTATTTTTATATTTTCCTTTTGTTTTGTTTCCTTTTTTGTTGTGCACAAATTGAAACGAAATGTCTGGGAATCTTAGTTACACACACATTAAGTCATTACTTGTTCATTGGTCTAGGCTACTAACAAATGACTTGCTTAAAGCATGTATTTATGTACGTCACGATCACGCCAGGCTCTCCTTCACTCACACTCACCTGAACATGGACTACATTTCCCATCATCCTCCCTGGCATGCAATCGCATGTGTATGCAAAAGACTCAAAATTAGCAATAATGTCTTCTCACCCTCAATAATCATTATTATTATACCTAGTCATCGACTGTCTTCATGCCAAAACCTCTTAATAAACACCTTGTTTGAACTTTACTTTGTTTCCTAGTCATTTTAGTCTGAGTGTGTGACAATGTAACATGCTGTAGGACTTCTGAAATGTGATTATAATAATCTTATATGCACACTGTGTGTGATTAAATTCATATCAGCCTACTCTATGAAGCTCATTTGAATAAATATTCATTTTAGAACTACTAAAGGACTTTCAATAACCAGCACTGAATATTCTTTATACAACAAAATGGATTGTGATGTATTTTACTGAAATTGACTGTGTTCGCTGTTGACCTGGGCAGTGTGTCCCCAATATTAAACATGATTCAACTAAAAAACCTACAAATCTGTCCTTCAGAAGTTTACTGAGAAACTGGGAGAAAGTTTACACTGAGTACATTGTGTGTAGGAGTGTGTGTGTGTGTGTGAGATGAGTTTAGGGGTCGGGTAAGTGTGTGTGTGTGTGTGTGATGGGTTTAGGGGTCGGGTAAGTGTGTGTGTGTGTGTGTGTGTGTGTGTGTGATGGGTTTAGGGGTCAGGTAAGTGTGTGTAAGTGTGTGTGTGTGATGGGTTTAGGGGTCGGGTAAGTGTGTGTGTGTGTGATGGGTAGGTTTAAGGGTCGGGTAAGTGTGTGTGTTATGGGTTTAGGGGTCGGGTAAGTGTGTGTGTGTGTGATGGGGAGGTTTAGGGTCGGGTAAGTGTGTGTGTGATGAGTTTAGGGGCCGGGTAAGTGTGTGTGTGTGTGTGTGTGTGTGTGATGGGTTTAGGGGTCGGGTAAGTGTGTGTGATGGGTTTAGGGGTCGGGTAAGTGTGTGTGTGTGTGTGTGTGTGATGGGGAGGTTTAGGGTCGGGTAAGTGTGTGTGTGATGAGTTTAGGGGCCGGGTAAGTGTGTGTGTTATGGGTTTAGGGCTCGGGTAAGTGTGTGTGTGTGCGTGTGTGTGTGTATGTGTGATGGGTTTAGGGGTCGGGTAAGTGTGTGTGTGATGAGTTTTTTAATGGCCGGGTAAGTGTGTGTGTGTGTGTGTGTGTGTGTTATGGGTTTAGGGGTCGGGTAAGTGTGTGTGTGTGTGTGTGTGTGTGTGTGTGTGATGGGTTCAGGGTTCGGGTAAGTGTGTGTGATGGGTTTAGGGGTCGGGTAAGTGTGTGTGTGTGTGTGTGATGGGTAGGTTTAGGGGTCGGGTTAGTGTGTGTGTGTGTGATGGGTAGGTTTAGGGGTCGGGTTAGTGTGTGTGTGTGTGTGTTATGGGTTTAGGGGTCGGGTAAGTGTGTGTGTGTGTGTGTGTGTGTGTGATGGGTTCAGGGTTCGGGTAAGTGTGTGTGATGGGTTTAGGGGTCGGGTAAGTGTGTGTGTGTGTGTGTGATGGGTAGGTTTAGGGGTCGGGTTAGTGTGTGTGTGTGTGATGGGTAGGTTTAGGGGTCGGGTTAGTGTGTGTGTGTGTGTGCGTGTGTGTGATTGGGTAGGTTTAGGGGTAGGGTTAGTGTGTGTGCGTGTGTGATGGGTAGGTTTAGGGGTCGGGTTAGTGTGTGTGTGTGTGTGTGTGTGTGTGTGATGGGTAGGTTTAGGGGTCGGGTTTTTGTGTGTGTGTGTGTGTGTGTGTGTGTGTGTGATGGGTAGGTTTAGGGGTCGGGTTAGTGTGTGTGTGTGTGTGTGTGTGTGTTTGCACAGAGGAGTAAAATAAGCATGCAAGTTATAGCACATATCCATCATATCTGAACACACACATACAGTACAGCGCTGGAGTTGCTCGCATGCCATACGGCACAAACAGAGTGTGAGATTTTACTAGATGAACTTGCTTAAGAAAGAAAACTCATGAACAACATTTGGATTATTTCTCCTATCGAGATAAAGACCAGTAATCTCACATCATGTTAACAATATCTCAAACTGTGCTCAGATTTGACCAGATACAACAGCCGTTCTCTCAAAGTTATGAACAAATATTAATAGAAGGTTCGTTCAAACTTTAATAAAGTTCTCAAAACATTACGTTATTTATACATCGGTCATGAAACTTTTTTCTGAGACGTTTATAGCTCATCTGATGTTCATGTGAACATTCAAAACAAGCAACATCATAAGTCTGCATCAGAGATCTCAATATGAACTCAAACATTTCTCATCAAATCATCCGAGCTGCGATTAACATTTCAACAATTTTTTTTTGTTTTTTGTTGCAAAAACAGTAACTTATACAAGCTAAGAAATCAATGACACATACAGAAGAGTGAAAAACAAAAACAAAGAGATGGAAAACAGCTAAATATAGATAATAAAAATAAACATTTCAACATTTTACAGCTCTTTACTCTTACTGGATGACATTTATTGACTTATTTTTTATGAAAAGCATCTGATGTGTTGCTGAAACATTGTCTTCTTTGAAAGAGAACATCTATAAAATGTAATAAAATCAATGTCTCATTTCAATAAACAAATGGCAATTCAGCCGTTGCGTCCGTGACATATAACAAGTCATCCAGCTATTTTTTTCAATAGATCAATAAATGAGATCTAATAAAGCAGTGTGTACAAAAATACAAAAATGTCTAGCAGTTTGAGTTGTCAAACATTGCCGTGGATGTAACATTTATCAGATTCAGATTCATTTTATTTAAATAGGGACAATGCACAAGTTAACATTAACATTGTTTAAGTTAAGTGAATATACAGGAAAAATGCACATTTCAAACTTAAATGGTTGTAATTCAAGAATGCTTTGGAATATAGACGTAAGATTGGTCTCGTTTTAAAGAAAACATTTGGCAGATTTTTGTAGAAGTGAAATAAATAAAGAAAGTGAAACAGAAAAAAAGTTATAGAAGTTTGAGTTTATGAAAATGTACAATGTAAAAAATTTAATTATTCATATTTTATATAAAATATATATTTTCAAAACCTGGGCGACTCTAAAACTGGAAAAAAATCATAGCCAAAAATCTAAACAAGTTGTGTTTCAAATTTTAGGTTGATATCTCAGTAAATGAGCTTTCAGTGAGAGTGTGTGTGGGCGCAGTACCGAACGCTTCCACTAGGGCACAGACTCCATCACTGCCCATATAAGGGCGCCTCCATTTCCATATGTGTTTTGAGTGAAATGAACCATTATTTCCACAATTTTCATACAATTTATGAAGTAGACATCCAATTCAGAAGTAATATGAGAAGTTTGGCAGATTTTGATATGAATTGAACCTCTAAGAAACACACCATAATAACAAGTATGTGCGTTATAGCTCGCTGCCACATCACAAATGGTGAATCTATCATTTTTTTCTTTATATTTAAAAAATTTTAGACCTTTTTTTCTAAAATAATTGAATGGATGCTATCTTTTGAACTCTTGGCATGAAAACAAACTGAGGTTTCTACCCTTCTTTCATGATTTTTCATGTTCATCGCTATTTCAAAATAAAGATGTATGGAGTATGAAAATCAGTGTTGGGGAAGTTACTTTTAAAAAGTAGTGTAACACATTACTCGCTACTTCTTTAAAAAAGTAATCCGTTACTTTACTTAGTTACCCCATATAGAAAGTAACTTTTTACGTTACTCGTTACTTTTACGTTACTTTTATGTTGCTTGACTTTGGGCAGAACCCAATATCTGTTCCTAAATGTGTAGGCCTACATAAAGTTATACTATGCATATGCCCTATATAATGCCATAAATGCATAATGCATGTATCAAAAATGTTAATATTTATTAAGAAATGCCGGTTAATGGATAGCATGGGCGGCGCT
Source organism: Rhinichthys klamathensis goyatoka (assembly GCF_029890125.1). Classification (NCBI taxonomy): domain Eukaryota; kingdom Metazoa; phylum Chordata; class Actinopteri; order Cypriniformes; family Leuciscidae; genus Rhinichthys; species Rhinichthys klamathensis. The sequence goes on from NW_026606839.1 coordinate 2,396,174, forward strand.
AGGGAGGGGCTAGAAAGAAAGCCCCCAAGAAAGACCAAAGCACCCCGTTAGCACCCCCAAAAATCATTTCTGGAAGTAATTATATTCAGGCTGTATTCTATGGAAGTCCTGAACCGCATGATGAAGAAAAAAAAAGAACATTTATCTTGTTATTTAGACATAATAAGGGTACATTCTAATCTGCATTAAGCCAAATTAAGCGTTCTTATAATGGTTTTCTATGGGAGGAAAATGCTTAACGTGTAATTAAACACGCTGCGTTCATATTCTGGGCTCATCTGATTTTTTGTACATAGTATAGCCTGCTTTATTATGATTTTAGTATCATAATGATTAATAAATGCACGCACAATTATCCGTGAACTTGATAAATGTTGCAGATATGTTTTACTATGCACGTAAACAAATGCCTTTCAACTTATGTGTGCAAAATTCAGAATTAAATGAATGTGCTTGTGCAGCAATATACAAATAGAGAGTCTGTAGGCCTACTATAGCCTACGTGTTGTAGCCATTAAATAAGCGCATTTAGTTTCATATTTGTTAAAATATTATAATGTTGTTTTTTTTCCATCTATGCTGATTATGAAAAGTGAACAGCGCGAGTAAGATGGATGCGCAATATATCGGGAGACATTGAGTCAATCAGACATGATTTTGACCACTTCATTAAGTTTTGTTTTGAAGAAAGCCTTTCTTTAAAGCGAATTTCGTTTTGTATAAATTGTATCTTAATTTTAATCATTTTTTTATCAACCAAATGCCTGGATTTAATAAGCAAATAAAGGTGACAATATAATCATGGAAGCGCCAGCGTGGTCACTTGCATTGCACGTGAACTGGAGCATCTCATCAAATTAACCGAAACTCAACGTATAGAATTTAAGCTTGAACTGTCTTTAAACGAAACAATTCGAAACGAAAAGAAATAGGCTAGCCTACTCTCTGATTATGTAATCCATTATGTGCATTTCTCTCTGGGGCGTTCACTACAGAGATGGCGATCGCAGTCAAATCTATCAAATGACGGAGATCGCTGTCAAATCCCAGGGACAGATAATCTGTCCCTGGGGAAAGTAACGCTGCGCCGAATTGAAAAAGGAACTACGTTTCGTTACCAAATTTTCAGTAGTAGCGCGTTACACTACTTTTTACCCGAAAAAGTAGTTACATTACTGTAACGCGTTACTTTGTAACGCGTTACACACAACACTGATGAAAATATTCTTGTTGCAAAATGATAAATTACGGCTCCTCTGTAATTTATTTTGAAAATCAGAGATAGAGATTGTAAGCTATCAAATGATATAAAGTTTGTCAAGATTTAGGTTTAGTATAGGACATTACTGTTTTAAAAATGTAATGGATTTGGGCCCACCGGTGGGCCGGTGACACTTAAGAGGTTAAAAACAAGGAGAGATGCATTGTGCCAGGTTGTAGCACAAGTGCTATTTACTTGATTATCAATATAATGTGTTAAAATATGAGTCTCAAATATGATCATCAGGCTTTTGAGGAAGGTTTATTTGTTCATCTCTCAATCATCATTGTATTGCATTGCATTATATGTTTTAAAACTACAGAGCTTTGATCATAAAACTAAGCATTTAAATATCATCTAAGACACATTATTGGCAGATAAAGAGTGACGACTGATATTTATATGCATATGTGTAAGTAGTGATATAATGTTATAAAGACCTCATTTACGTTACAATCTAACAGAATTGCATCTTAGATTTTGCTCGGTTTGAGCCTCTGAAAAAAATGGTGTTTTTTCTACTCAATATTCTCACTATATCATACAAAAATATCATACTCAACAAAATACACGTAAAGTTCCTGCCTTAATTATTTAAAGTACAATTAACTTGGATGTTTAAGTCATTCCAACTTAAATTACATTAATACAAATAAGTTGAATCTTGTATAACTTACAGTATAACAAAAGTGTGATGAGTTAAAGCAATCGTTTTTTTTACAGTGCAAACTTTTATTTAATTTTATATTTTGTCAAGTAGATCAATAAACCGCATTAAAAAAAGTCAAAAATAAAGATTTTTCTGACTATTATTTCACATGTCAGTCTTTACAGGGTTAACAAACTTAGTTCCAGGAGCGTGCATGCAACTTGAGCGCCTGTCAGGTGATTTCGACCGGCACACTTTCTCAAAACGTGTTCTAGGTTCACTAACGCAAGGTGATATTGTGAATATGTGTCTAATTATAGTGCAAAGAGCGTTTGGAAGATGCAGCTCATGCTCATAAATCCTCACACCTGCTGAGCATTCACAACTAATGCATTCCTGACATTTCTTTCCAATGCAAAACAATGCATACGCACATGAAACAGAGCACTAAAGTTCAAGAGGAGCATGTTCATCTAGACCTGTCAATCATAACACAAGAGTAAACACATGAACATTACCCGTCTAAGTCTTTACATCCAATTTATTAATAATTCATGCAGTCCGTGAGAAAACTTCTTGTGTTCTTGCTCTCCATCAGTAAATAGAAATATATTAGCGGGAAATCATGACATTATATATAATTAGTAAACTGTTTTCAATCAATATTTGTTGTGATTTTATAAAAAATGCATGGAAATACAGATTAAAATCAACAAAATTTTGGGATTAAAGTTCATCACGGTGCATTCTGGGATTGTCTTAACCATAAAGGAGGATACATATTTTATTACATAAGCCAATAACTAGACAAAATGCACAAGATCTGATTGTGTTTTTGGAGTTTAAAAAACAAAACCCTGATGCTAAAATAACCTCTATTTTCTCCCATAAAACAGATGTTTACTATTTCCACACTCCATTTTGTTGCTGACAAACTCAATAATTTTTTTTTTGTGATACAGATATTTGAAAAATGATTAGCATGTCTGTTCTTCTCAGTAGATGCACAGAGTTCACGGGATTGATGAAACCAGGACAGAACAGCAATAACTCACTCGTGAGTCTGGAAACAAGTGAAGAGGTTAGAAAGATGACAGAGGAGAGAGAGAGAGAGAGAGAGAGAGAGAGAGAGAGAGAGAGAGAGAGAGAGAGAGAGAGAGAGAGAGAGAGAGAGAGAGAGAGAGAGAGAGAGAGAGAGAGAGAGAGAGAGAGAGAGAGAGAGAGAGAGAGAGAAGCTTTGAACAATGTTATGTCCTCTATGCCATGGTGTGGTGCGTCTCTGTTGCTGATTGGTCGGATGGAGGGGTGTTGGTGTGACCCAGTACAAAACAAAACAAATCTTTATTATTGGAAATATAGATCATTTAACATCCATGGAACCCATTATAAGGTTCTTTAAAGGTCCTTCAAATTATTAAAATGTTCTTAAAGTCACAATGATATTTATTTTTATGGAATATTGCATTATAAATTATTTATCCGTGCACATCATTATTGTTTTGTTAAATGAATGTGCCTCGTAATCTTAAATCAAACTTCCCCTCCCTCTTGCAGCGACATCTCGACTGCCTACTATATAGGTGAAAAACATACGTAACAAAAGAAGTGTCCGAATTCACAGTACTCATAAAATAGAGTGTGAGTGAGTGAGTGAGTGAGTGAGTGAGTGAGTGAGTGAGTGTGTGTATGTCTGTGTGAGTGAGTGAGTGAGTGAGTGAGTGAGTGAGTGTGTGTATGTCTGTGTGAGTGAGTGAGTGAGTGAGTGAGTGAGTGTGTGTATGTCTGTGTGAGTGAGTGAGTGAGTGAGTGAGTGAGTGAGTGAGTGAGTGAGTGAGTGTATGTCTGTGTGAGTGAGTGTGTGAGTGAGTGAGTGTGTGTATGTCTGTGTGAGTGAGTGAGTGAGTGAGTGTGTGTATG
>NW_026606839.1:2405000-2460000 GCF_029890125.1 Rhinichthys klamathensis goyatoka
TTATGCTTAAACAGGTTCATGTGCATAAAAGAAACAATAGCACATTCAGTACAATAAAGAAAAGCATAATCTTCAGACACTTTATAGTCCAGTCATTTTAAGCCAAAATGGGGGTCAACCTTGCACAAATTGCAACAGAAGCAAACTCAACTGATTTTGTATCCTCAATATGTCCTGAGTAAGGGGGAAAAAAAACCCCGAAGAATCCCATTAGGGGAAAGTTTAGAAAAAGACCCAATATATATCCCATTCATACGCCTATTCATTCTTTTTCTCACGTGAAAAGGGTAAAATTTTTAACCTTTAGATATCATCATAAAAACCACTGAGTTGATTACTTACATCAAGACAAACAAAAAATGTATTACAAGTTTTTTGCAATTGTTTGTTAACATGGACAAATGGTGCATAATCTAATTACATATGTGCTAATTTGCATAAATACCCAAACAGATCTAAACATTGAGTATATCAGGTGAAAATGTCTTGTAGAATTTTGTTGACATATAACAGTAAACTATTTAATATTAAGGTCTGAATGGAACCCATTTAGGCTACCCATGAACACTAATGCAGGAAGAAGTACTTTATAAACCAGCCTTTATTAATTATTATTGCAGAGATGGGGTTTGGGGCTGGGTCAGTGGGGCTGGGGGATGAGTCTGAGGGAAGAACAGGAGACATGGGGTAAGGAGAATGCAGAAGACAAAAGGTAGGTGAAATAAAAAGTGTCTGGATCAAAAAATCTAATTACGTACACAATGCACTCAATGCCCAAACCCCATCTCTGCCATAATAATTAATAAAGGCTGGTTTATAAAGTACTTCTTCCTGCATTAGTGTTCATGGGTAGCCTAAATGGGTTCCATTCAGACCTTAATATTAAATAGTTTACTGTTATATGTCAACAAAATTCTACAAGACATTTTCACCTGATATACTCAATGTTTAGATCTGTTTGGGTATTTATGCAAATTAGCACATATGTAATTAGATTATGCACCATTTGTCCATGTTAACAAACAATTGCAAAAAACTTGTAATACATTTTTTGTTTGTCTTGATGTAAGTAATCAACTCAGTGATTTTCATGATGATATCTAAAGGTTAAAATTTTTACCCTTTTCACATGAGAAAAAGAATGAATAGGCGTATGAATGGGATATATATTGGGTCTTTTTCTAAACTTTCCCCTAATGGGATTCTTCGGGGCTTTTTTCCCCCTTACTCAGGACATAATTTGTGGATACAAAATCAGTTGAGTTTGCTTCTGTTGCAATTTGTTCAACCTTTTTTCATAAAATGACTGGACTATAGGGGGGTTCCACTGCAAGGAAAATAAATAAAAATGAAAATAAATAAATAAATAAATAAAGGAATGAATGAATAATTAAATAAATAAATAAATAAATGAATGTAGGAATGAACGAATGAATTAATGACTAAATGAATAAATGACTAAATGAATAAATGACTAAATGAATAAATGAATAAATGAATAAATGAATAAATGAATAAATGAATAAATGAATAAATGAATAAATGAATAAATGAATAAATGAATAAATGAATAAAATAAATAACTAACTTATTAAATAAATACAATTGAAGCGCACAAAATTTTACAAGGAAAATACTGCACGGAAAATAAATAAAAAATGAAAATAAATAAATAAATAAATAAAGGAATGAATAAATAAATAAATAAATAAACAAATTAATAATTAAATACATTAATGTAGGAATGAATAAATGAATAAATGAATAAATGAATAAATGAATAAATGAATAAATGAATAAATGAATAAATGAATAAATGAAATTGAAACGAAAAAAATCTTACAAGGAAAGAGACTCATACATTATTCTTTTAACAAGTTAAAGATGGTTTGAAACCGCTGCAAATCACACATTATTTTTATTTCAAATCCTATAGTATTTTTATTATTATTCTTTAAAAATAATAAACTTGGAAAAGTGCTTAGCCTCGAGCGACATCTAGTGGAAAGACTAATCCAGTTCACACAGGTGTCGACAACTGTAGTGAAACAACCACAGACTGTAAAAAAAGTAATAAAAATAATGATAATGAAAATAAACATTTTTAAAAAAAGAAACACGGGAAACAACCCGTGTTATTCTAAAGTATTTGAACAAACTGTATTCTCTCATTCCTCCAGTGCGGCAGGAGGCGCTACAGGCTCTCAGCAGCGCCACCCGGTTCCTCAAAATCTCTCCCATCCGCAATTTGATGATGTTTGAGCTTCTTTGAGCTTCTAAAACCGATGACAGTTTTTTATTAAACCAACAAATGCCCCAGAAGTGAGCGGACTTCTGTAGATCAACGATAAAGCGGTCGAGGAAGGCGCGAACATGTCGGCCAGCGCTGTTTATGTGTTAGATCTTAAGGGGAAGGTAAGATAACGGTTCACTAGCACCGAAGGCTAAAGCTAATCAACATCAAACATGAACGTGAGGGGATTTAAATATAATTATTCTCAGTGAAAACCAATAAACGGGTTCCCCTGATCTGAAACATTCGAAGGGTTTTAACAGTCGATCCTCATGTATTAGTAAATGAAACTGAGATTAAAGTAATTACAATTAAATTCCCCCTTCAAACAGCTGCTTATAAACTGATACATTTTTTATATTGGGACTCAGTCAAAAGTCAATTATTCTCAGTCACTAATTAATAAAGAGCAATTATTTGTCTCCATCCTTATACTTTAGTTTGTTTATTAAGATATAATTCATCTGTCACTTTTAAAAAGCATTATGAGTTGATATTTGCTTAAAATATGCTTTATAAATGCAGTTTTCGTTCTTGATAAATGCAATTTTGTGCTGATACAACCATGGTAATTGCAAAGTACATTAAATTATACTATAGTATTACCCAAATGCTATAGTATTACCATGCTACAATGTTCATGTAATGTAATGGTACATGTGCAAAAAAAAGAAAAGAACTATATAACTAACTGTATAACCATTGCACTTTTTTAGTGACATTAACATCTGTCTTTCTTTACATGAACAGTATTAGTGGAGTAAATATGACATCTTAATATAGTATACAAATCAAACAGCATATGATAATGATATGCTAATTGATAATTAAACATATTTCATTTTTCAGCTGATTCAGAGATCTAATTGTGATCTCTCTCTCTCTCTCTCTGTGTGTGTGTGTGTGTTCAGGTCCTGATCTGCCGTAATTACCGCGGGGATGTGGACATGTCTGAGATTGAGCACTTTATGAGCCTGCTGATGGATAAAGAAGAGGAGGGCACGCTGTCACCCATCCTGGCTCATGGTGGAGTTCGTTTCATGTGGATTAAACACAACAACCTGTACCGTATCCTTCCACACCGCAAACATGCAAACTGGACTGCAGCTTGTCACATGTAATAGTACGGAAGAGGATTAGGGCCAAGCAATAATAAAAAAATAAAACCATCTCGAGATTAAAGTCATTATAATGTGAAATTAAACTCGTTAAATTTCGAGAAAAAACTCTAAATACAATCTTGAGAATAAACTCATTAAATATCTTGAATAAAGTCGTTGTGTTTCGAGAAAAAACTCGTTAAATTTCGAGAAAAAACTCGAAATACAATCTTGAGAATAAACTCATTAAATATCTTGAATAAAGTCGTTGTGTTTCGAGAAAAAACTCGTTAAATTTCGACAAAAAACTCAAAATACAATCTTGAGAATAAACTCATTAAATATCTTGAATAAAGTCGTTGTGTTTCGAGAAAAAACTCGTTAAATTTCGAGAAAAAAGTCTAAATACAATCTTGAGAATAAACTCATTAAATATCGAGAATAAAGTGGGTGTGTTTCGAGAAAAAACTCGTTAAATTTCGAGAAAAAAGTCGAAATACAATCTTGAGAATAAACTCATTAAATATCGAGAATAAAGTCGTTGTGTTTCGAGAAAAAACTCGTTAAATTTCGAGAAAAAAGTCGAAATACAATCTTGAGAATAAACTCATTAAATATCTTGAATAAAGTCGTTGTGTTTCGAGAAAAAACTCGTTAAATTTCGAGAAAAAACTCGAAATACAATCTTGAGAATAAACTCATTAAATATTGAGAATAAAGTTGTTGTGTTTCGAGAAAAAACTCGTTAAATTTCGAGAAAAAAGTCGAAATACAATCTTGAGAATAAACTCATTAAATATCTTGAATAAAGTCGTTGTGTTTTGAGAAAAAACTCGTTAAATTTCGAGAAAAAACTCGAAATACAATCTTGAGAATAAACTCATTAAATATTGAGAATAAAGTCGTTGTGTTTCGAGAAAAAAATCGTTAAATTTCGAGGAAAAAGTGGAAATACAATCTTGAGAACTTTTTTCTCTAAATTTAACGAGTTTTTTCTCGAAACACAACGACTTTATTCTCGATATTTAATGAGTTTATTCTCAAGATTGTATTTAGACTTTTTTTCTCGAAATTTAACGAGTTTAATTTCGCATTATAATGACTTCAATCTCATTATGGTTTTATTTTTGTATTATTGCTTGGCCCTAATCCTCTTCCGTAGTAATAGAGTGTAAAAGTAGACTTAAAAGTAAAACAAAGCATTGCGTGTGAAATCAAGAAAGTCTTCTTGTGCTTTTATACTAATGCATATTTCACCATAAACTTCTATTATTATTATTATTTCATCTTATAGTCAACGACTTGTCAATATTTTTATATTCTACCATATGTATGTATGTATGATTTGCATTGCTTCATAGGGTTTCACTGGCATTTGTGGCTTAAAATGTCCTTAAGTCAAGTGTAATGTTTTATGAAATTGAATGAAATCAAAATTAACAGTCCTTTTTGGTTTTTATGGAATATTGCAGTATTTATTATATCTCAATATTTACCAAATAAGTGATTATGATTTTTGCATTAATTAAGCTGCCCTATTAACGTATAAGTATGACACGGATAGTTCCAGCTTTTAGATCTGGATCACTGGATGAGCCACAATGTACAAATTACAAAAACTGTTATACGAATAATTAATAATTTTATTGTTTAATTGTCTCTTTTAGTCATGTTTTGTCTCTTAACCTGCTGACACACAGTTGTTGCAACATCCAAAAAGAATGCTTGTGTCTCCCTGGTTTTCTCCTTCCTCTACAAAATTGTTCAGGTGAATTGTACATTTCTTTTTTGGCATAAAGTGATTTCTCACCGTATTGGACGATTTCTGGGTTGGACCATAATTATTAGGGCCAATAGAGTGGCATTAACACTAGGGGGCGCTAACACCTCTGTTAATCAGCCGACACTGATAATCATCTCAAAATCAGCTTCATTTAAATATTGTTTTATCATTGCATACTACATTTCATGATCACTTGCTTTATTCTCACTGGTGTTTGATTGGTCTGTTTCTCAGGTTTTCTCTGAGTACTTTAAGGAGCTGGAGGAGGAGAGTATCAGAGATAACTTTGTCATTATCTACGAGCTGCTGGATGAACTCATGGACTTTGGATATCCTCAAACTACAGACAGCAAGATCCTTCAGGAGTGAGTTAGTTTTTGATTTGCTTTTATGAAGCATTAAAGGAACAGCAACTCAAAACTAACAGTTCTATCACCATATACTCGCCCTCAAGCCATATGACTGACATTCAATGGAAAGTCTTTTTTAATCATTATTGTGCCCCTATTATTCTATTTTAATAGTTCCTAGTTTTGTTTTGTAGTCTCCTACAACAGGTTTACATGCATCAAATGTCAAAAACTATACTTTATTTGTTGCATCAGCTCTTTTATTACAGTGTCTGGAAAGGTTCGATCAAAGATTCAGTCTTTCTAAAATCCGCCTTTGTGAGAGCTTACTCTGCTCTGATTGGTCAGATGGCTCAGTCTGCTGTGATTGGTCTACTCTGCTCTGATTGGTCAGGTGGCCCAGTCTGCTGTGATTGGTCTACTCTGCTCTGATTGGTCAGATGGCCCAGTCTGCTGTGATTGGTCTACTCTGCTCTGATTGGTCAGATGGCCCAGTCTGTTGTGATTGGTCTACTCTGCTCTGATTGGTCAGATGGCCCAGTCTGTTGTGATTGGTCTACTCTGCTCTGATTGGTCAGATGGCCCAGTCTGTTGTGATTGGTCTACTCTGCTCTGATTGGTCAGATGGCCCAGTCTGTTGTGATTGGTCTACTCTGCTCTGATTGGTCAGATGGCCCAGTCTACTGTGATTGGTCTACTCTGCTCTGATTGGTCAGATGGCCCAGTCTGTTGTGATTGGATCTACTCTGCTCTGATTGGTCAGATGGCCCAGTCTACTGTGATTGGATCTACTCTGCTCTGATTGGTCAGATGGCCCAGTCTACTGTGATTGGTTGGAAACTAAACACTCATTAGCATATTTGGAAATATCCACCAAAATGGATTTGCTTTGGCAGCAGAAAACAGCGTCATTTTGACATGAACGACACGAACCAAACTCTTCCTGTCTCAGATAAACTACAATGTTTGAGGGTGGGGCAAAGAGACTAGGGCTGCAACAAACGATTATTTTGATAATCGATTAATCTAACGATTATTAGAACGATTAATCGACTAATCGTCGATTATTTCGCAGACTAATCAGTAAGTTTGGAACGATTATTCAGCTTTTCCAATTAGTTAAAACATTGAGTTATACATATTCTAACTATAATATAAAAAAAGAAAATCACTTCAGCTTTTGAAATAGTTGTTTTAATGAACTTTGAGCCAACTAAACAGGTCATTCTCTTTAAGTTTTCAGATTTCGGTCCAACTCAAATCACACACAAATCCTCTCTAAGCATTGTTTAATAGGCCCACTGCTTTTCTTAGAACTGAAACAGAAAAAGGGACATTTACTTCAGGACACAAAGAATGGTAAAATATTAATCTGCAAACAATTATTATAATTATAAAATTACAATCTTTTTTTACATGACAATTGAGCTGACAGAGACGTTCTCATTCCCTTTTAATTTATAGTATGATAAAGTGACTGCCGTGATATTCTTCCTATATCATAGGAAGGATATAACATCTCGTTTTGTAAGTCTTCATGATTATTGAACAAAATACAGGCAAGTGATAAGACTATAATAATACCTAATATACTAATAGTGTTACAATAATAAAAACAGCCCTGACTCCTAAGCTCGATCAAGCTTTATTCTATACAAAATAAGTCATCACATTACTGTAATTATATTACTATTGATAATATTATTACTATTATTAGTAGTATTGCATTCTCTAATAAAGAGAGATTTGCCGCTGGTGGTTAGTTAGCTCCAGCTGGAGAACACTCACTTCTCACCGGCTCCTCTTTTGCCGGGATGTTTCCTCTTGCACCCCAACATTGCACACGACAGCATTCTTGATTTGAAGGTTTGTGAAACTTTCCCAAACCTAAACCTTGCTAGTTCGGATTCGTTTGCACTGTCATAATTCGCGCTGTTTTCTCTTCTACCGCAATAGCATTTGTAAGGGCTGCACTACACTCTAGCGCTACAGCGCCGTAGCGTTCAAATCGCGGGATTGCAGGCCCTTACATTAGGTCACGTGAGATCAAACGACTACTCGACAACAAAGATATTTGTCGACAAATTTTTATTGTCGACGTTGTCGACAACGTCGACTAATCGTTGCAGCCCTAAAAGAGACGCTGTTCTCCGGCAAAGGCAAAGGCTGCCATTATGCTAATTTCTTACAAACCTATGCAAGTTCAGCAGAAAATTAAACAGGAATTACTAACGACTCGTTTCAGGCAGTTCAGAATCGATTCTTTCTTTTGGGAGACAATAACTCTATTTATCTGCACTTTGTGCTTTGAAAGTTTTACATTTACATTCACAAACAGCTCTTATTACATCTGAAAATCTGAAAAGGCATAATAGCAACTTTCATAAATTTCATAATAGCAACTTTTTTTTAAAGTTGTACTTCAAGTGAGATAATGTAATATGTGTCTCAATACTGGAATAATTCCAGGCCTTTCTCTGATCCAGCAGCTATCACCCAGTCTCACATTTTTGCAGTAATTTCCAGCCGTGTGTTCATTTTGCCCATGTCATTGTGTGTGTCGATACACAGATACATTACTCAGGAAGGTCACAAGCTGGACACAGGAGCTCCACGACCCCCTGCGACTGTAACCAACGCCGTCTCCTGGAGGTCCGAGGGCATCAAGTACAGGAAGAACGAGGTTTTCCTGGACGTCATCGAGTCTGTCAACCTCCTGGTATGTTTTTAGAAACACCTCCTTTCTTAGATGTCTCTAGACATGCTCAAAATAAACACAGGAATCCATCATAACAAACAGGACGCAGTTACGTCTCTGTCACTGTGCTTCAGTTGTGTAAAATGATGAACCTGCTGTTTTTATAAAGGGTTTAACACTTTTTAGCTGGATCACAATAACATGTTTAAAGCGGTACAGGTCAAGAACTTAAGGAATGAGATGAACCGTGTTAACTGATAGGGCTGTTGAAAGCAAAATAATTGAGAGAGTGTTTTTTGTACCGCATTTCTTTTTGCAGTGATTCTCTCGTTTTATCTTGTGTTTTTAGAAGTGTTTAGTAGTTTTCAGTAGATTGTATAAGGGCACTATAATATAGTTGATCTTATTTTGTTTATTGATGTATTTATTTTGATTAAGGCAGGGCAACGATTAATCGCATCCAAAATAAAAGTTTGTGTTTACATAATATGTGTGTGTACTGTGTATAATTATTTTGTATTTATAAATACACACACATGCATGTATATATTTAAGAAATATTTGCATGTATATACTGCATATATATTTATATTATATATAAATATTTTATATATAAATAAAACATTTTTCTTAAATATATACATGCATGTGTGTGTGTATTTATATATACAAAATAATTATACACAGTACACACACATATATTATGTAAACACAAACTTTTATTTTGGATGCGATTAATCGTTGCACAGTCCTAATTTTGAAACGTAATTTTTTTTAATTATATGTAAATATGTTTGCACCAGCTCTGCGTTTCAGCCCTCCAGTAAAGTAATGTCACATTAATTTTATACAATAGATTGCTTTAAAGCGAGCAGCTTTACAGTATTAAACATGAAAAAACTGTTTCAGTATCGCTTTTGATTAGAATTGCAACACTATAAACGTTATAAAGCAGCTCTCCAGTGTATTTGTTTTTGCCCGTGGACATGTGACCTCGACGGACTGAACACAAGAAATGAACCGGAGAAGATTTCCATGCCAAAGAAGGCGGAGCCTCAGAGCCACACCCACCTATAACGTAGTTCGAAGGTGTTTACCAGCTAGAGTGAACTTGTCCAGAAAATTAGCTTTGGCAAGCGCTGTTTTGAACTCCAACTCCAAGCGAACTTGGATTTTTGTGTGAAACGACGACACACCAGTTAAGTGTTTGACACTGCTGACTCATGGGTGCTGATCTTTCTCCAGGTCAGCGCGAATGGTAACGTCCTTCGCAGTGAGATCGTTGGCTCCATTAAGATGAGAGTGTTCCTCTCGGGAATGCCAGAGCTGCGTTTGGGTCTGAATGACAAGGTTCTGTTCGAGAACACTGGCCGTGAGTCCATTCCCCCATACAGATGCTAATGAAATCAGTAGGGATGCACCGATATGAAAATTTTGTCCGATAACGATAATTCTTTATTAGGGGTGTAACAGTTTACAAAATTCACGGTTCGGTTCGATACGTTACACTTGTGTCACGGTTCGGTACGTTTTCGATATAGTATAAAGAAAGAAATGCCAGAGAAATTTCCTTTATTTAATTTTTTTCGATATTTTTTTTACTTTGAGCAATGATGGAGCTATACTTGACTTTTCTTAGAGCATATAAAACAAAACGGCTCCTTGGACAAAATGAAATGTAATATTGTAGTAGTTATAAACAAAGGTTTATTTTAGTTCAGATTAACATTTGAGGGCAGCAATTGTATTCATAATGTCGAAATAAAACCGACGTAATGTTACTTGAAAGCATTATAGCCCACGATTCCTGCCAAACTCCCATGGTTACAGTTAGTGTTGTTACTACAGTAAACCCATGGTGAATGTTGCTGATCTGTGGACACTGGAGTTCATTCATGGCACAATGTTTCTCCTGGTTTCCACGTCAGCGCTGTTTGATCCGTTAATAACGGAGAAATGTGAATGTTTCTCACTAGATCTCGCAGCGATGTTAGTACTTCAGTGGCGAATTCAAATGCTTTCTTTACTGTATTTGGCTGTGTAGTGACAGTGCTGATGATGAAGATCGGCTCGCGCTGCATTGGTCCAAACTGATAAACGGTCCGTCAAACACAATAACGAGTAGTTTAGATTCGTCCGCTTACATTACATTTGCCATTTGATGTTGTGGTCACGCCAGCGTCTCTTACATTATGAGCGCGCTTGCCACGCGCGACGCGCCTACATTTGAAATAACGAAATTTTGGTCGGCAGGAAAAATGGTCCAACGAACCGTTCGGTTTAAAAATGCGTACCGAAAACCGAACCGAAAGCCTCGTACCGAACAGTTCAATACAAATACGTGTATCGTTACACCCCTATTCTTTATATTTGAGAGCCGATAACCGATATATTGGCTGATAAATCTAAATCCAAATTTTTATATAATTTTTGAGAGCCTGATTACAAAAACAAAAGTCTCACCATTAAAAGCCATGTCCTTAGCATACTGTTCTCATTATAATATTATGTAGCTAATATGACACTTAACTGTGTTTTCCTTTTTTTTAAGTGATTCCAATCATATTTAAGCAATTCAAAAGCATCATGGCGAACAGTGCACATCTGAAGTGTCTCAGCTAAAGGAAATAATCCATTATTATCACTATCAGCTTTAATATATCGGACAAATTTTCTTATCGGACCGATAACAATAACATTATAGATGAACATAAATCGGCCGATAACGATATGGTGCATCCCTAGAAATCAGTATTTTGTGGCTTTTATTCCATATGTATTTTCTTTATATGCTAGTGTAATCCAATAAAATGTAACATTACATTTATATTATTCAGCTGTATTTGCTTAGAATTTATAAATGAAGGTTTAGATACATATTTAACAAAGGTTTTACATTTATATAGCACCAAAAAGCCTAACGCCGAGCTTCAGAAACTGGGCTTTACTGTGAATTTTCCAGCTGAGGTGTGTGTTTTAGTCGTTTGTTCGATCATGCTTCTCTTCTTCAGGTGGTAAGAGTAAATCAGTGGAGTTGGAGGATGTGAAGTTTCATCAGTGTGTGCGTTTGTCTCGATTTGAGAACGATCGCACCATCTCGTTCATTCCTCCGGACGGAGAGTTTGAGCTGATGTCCTACCGCCTCAACACGCATGTGAGAGTCTTAACTCATTCAAACTTATTAAATTCAATCTCCGTTTTGGGATTTTGGGCTATTTTGCTTCTATATAGGGTGTTGTTTCATATTAGTGGAACAAAAACATCCAAAACAAACCTTTGAGTGTATATTTTATTGTAGTCTGTAGATTACAGTTACAATGCATTTCTTTAAAGGACATTTTTTTCCAAATGAGTCAGAAATCTCCACTTCACCAGCTTTACATACACCAAACATTACATTTTTAACTTTACAGTTATGTATTCTGACAGTTTTTACAGACACGTTTGTTTATATATTGTTTGTTTGTTCATATATCAACACTTTTTCTGGCTTCTGGCTTTTTCCAATGTTCTTTTTTATTTATTTATTTATTTATTTATTTTTATGGCAAGTTAACAAAACATTGTAGTTTATACAAGATAAAAGATCAGTGAATTATATACACATACAAAAGGAAGAAAGACGTACATTGAGCACACACAAAGTAAACAAAACAAAAACAAACAAAAACACGACAAAAAAAAACAGCTAAATATAAATACATCGATCTAGTGATGTATGCAGGTACATTGGTAAGTTTAAGCAATGGGATATTTTAGAGATATAGATAGAAGCAATATTGAGAGATTCATAGTAATTGTAATGTTCAAATCTATGCAAATTAGTGCGTATTTAAATAGATAAAGCAGCATTTGCATATTTAAACATATTTTTGCAATTCTTAATGTAATCAATCAACTGGGGAAGTATGATATATCTATTAGTTATTGTTCAAATTCATATTTATTTTAGTGCTGTCAATCGATAAACAAAAAACTACTAATTAATTGCAGATTTTTTTAAATATTTTTTTTTTCCCTGTGTGAACAGGTGAAGCCGCTGATCTGGATCGAGTCTGTGATTGAGAAGCATTCGCACAGCAGAATCGAGTACATGATCAAAGTGAGAACACATCCATCTATGTGAACTTCGGTTGCTTTTATGCCGACACACAGCATCTGAATTGACCCTCATGTTTCGTCTCTTTTACTGTAAGGCCAAATCTCAGTTTAAACGACGATCCACTGCCAACAATGTGGAGATTCATATTCCCGTCCCGACCGACGCAGACTCGCCCAAGTTTAAGACCACAGTGGGCAGCGTGAAGTGGGTCCCGGAAAACAGCGAGATTGTTTGGTCCATCAAGTCTTTCCCTGTAAGAAAATGCATGCAGTCTGTTGTGCTATTATACTTTAAAGGGGTGGTTCATGATTTTGGACATCGGACCTCATTTCCAAGTTAGCCTGTGTGTTATTTATCAGTGGAGACAGTTTTAAAAAAATTTCATCCAGTCATTCCAGTTGCATAGTTCGGCGTTATAATTGATCTGCTTTTGGTGTACTGTGGAGTGGGTAAAACTGTTTTTAATGGCAGGCTAGCAGTTAGCGTTGACTCGTGCTAGCCTAGCACCGGCGAACTATGCAACTGGAACGACTGGATGACATTTTTTGAAAACTGTCTCCACTGATAAATAACACACAGGCTAACTTGGAAATGAGGCCCGATATCCAAAATCCTGAACCACCCCTTTAATAACTACTACTAGCTGAGGAGTGAAAGTAATATTAGCACTGCAGAAACTCGTGTGTGTGTGTGTCTCAGGGAGGTAAGGAGTACCTGATGAGGGCTCATTTCGGGCTTCCCAGTGTGGAGGCGGAGGACAAAGAGGGAAAACCACCGATCAGTGTGAAGTTTGAGATTCCCTATTTCACCACTTCTGGAATACAGGTAATTAACCATCACGTTAGCTACGCTTCCGTCCAAAGTTGCAAATTTAACTGATGCGGAAAATTGCATAAGACATCTGGATATATAAAGCACCATTTCAATCCCATGTGTTCAAGAGAACAAAATCATTCCTGGGACATTAGTGCAAAATATCAAATAAAAATGGAAGTTGCTGCAGTTTGGGAAGAAACTGGCTTTTTTCATTCATCGTAAATGACTTGCGAGCTCGCAGATGTACATGGAATAAATAAATATGTTACGTAAAAAGTAGGGTAACACTAATGTTAGCTAATGAACCTTATTGTAATGTATTAACTAACATGAACTAACAATGAATGAGAAATACATGTTACAGTATTTATTCATCTTTGTGGTAACACTTTACTTGAAGGGGTGTGCATAAGACTGACATGACACCTTCATAATCATGACATGACACATGTCAGGAGGTTTCATGCATGTTTATGACAACTGTCATTAAGTGTCATTCACTCAATTATGACATTTTTATTGCAAATATGACATTGTTTGAGATGTCTTTGTTATGACACCTTGACATAAACCAATACATCATAACCGGTCAGTGTCTTTGTCATGACAACTTGACATTACTAAGACAACACAACCTGTCATAAACATGACATAGCGGATTAATCATCAAACTTCAGAAACCACTTAGCTTTATGGGTTAACATTACATTAAACTGTCATGTGGTTGGTTTTGACATTAGCTGTCATAAGGCCATTTTAATGACAAATTCAATTTGTACCACTGTAGTTGAGGTCAAGAAATTATTCATGACACAGTTATAATGGCCTCATGACAGCCAATGTCAAAACCAGCAAACACATGACAGTTTAATGTAATGTTAACCCATAAAGCTAAGTGGTTTCTTAAGTTTGATAATTAATCTGCTATGTCATGTTTATGACAGGTTGTGTTGTCTTAGTAATGTCAAGTTGTCATGACAAAGACACTGACAGGTTATGATGTATTGGTTTATGTCAAGGTGTCATAACAAAGACATCTCAAACAATGTCATATTTGCAATAAAAATGTCATAATTGAGCGAATGACACTTAATGACAGTTGTCATAAACATGCATGAAACCTCCTTCATATTCATGACATGTGTCATGTCATGATTATGAAGGTGTCATGTCAGTCTTATGCACACCCCTTCAAGTAAAGTATTACCATCTTTGTTAATATTAGTTAATAAAAATACAGCTGTTCATGTTAGTTCACAGTGCATTAACTAATGTTAACAAATACAACCTTTGATTTTAATAATGTACAAGTAAATTTTATTATTATTAACTAAGATTAATAAATGCTGAAGAAGTATTGGTCATTCTTAGTTAATGTTACAGGGTTCCCACTGGTCCTTGAAATCCTTGAAAGTTAGTGAATCTAAAAAAAAAAAAAAAAATTCAAGGCCCTGGAAAGTTTTCTAAAACAAACATAATAGATACAAGTCCTTGAAAGTGCTTGAATTAATTTTTTGCAAGAAGTTTTCTGGAAAAAATTCCATATTATTCCCTCCAGTCCGCTGTGCTATTTCGCCAACACTTCGTGGCCTATGCACACTAGCTTGCTTGATTTACGTTAGTTGCGGGCATTTACGCGTTACGTTAAAGGAGTAGTTCACTTTAAAATGAAAGTAAGCCCATAATTTACTCCCCCTCAAGCCATCCTAGCCTTTATATAGGGAGCTATACAGTTGGTTACAGGACATTACACAAGTTTGGTTTTTTTACGCCTCCAAATAGCACTTTTATCACTTCAAAAAATTTATTTTAAAGGCCTCCACTTTATTTTAATGTGAAATATTGCATTTATTGAAAAAAAAATATTGAAAAAAATTAGTTCTAATGGAAAAAATAGCTAATAAAAAATGTATAAATATTGCATAGTATCATAAAATCCCTTCAAAATTCTGAATAATATAATAAAAAAAATATTATTGAACAAAAATATAATACATTGGTTTTCCTAGGAAAAAAAAGAAGCCTATATTTCAAGGCTTCAGTCACTTGACTGCGACGGAGCCAAGTGTGACCCCTAAAAGAAGAGGTCCTTGAACTTGAGGGTATTTGACCTGGAAAGATCTTGAAAGGTCCTTGAATTTCAGGTTATCCAAGGTGAGGGAACCCTCAGTTAACTAATGAACCTTATTGTAAAGTGTTACCAAAAGTAGCTCCGGTATTTTAGTGTAAATTCAAAAAGCATCACCTTTACTTGTTACGTCCAAACGTAATGCTGACGCATTTGTAAAGCATTACATCTTTAACAAAAAATATTTAATCATGATTAAATGTGTTTCTGATGAATATGTCAGTTTTCAGAGAGTAATCTGCCTCACCTGAGCAGATTTCCGTTGTCATCATCATGATACGCTTCATGTGTTTGACATAAGGTGGCGCTGCTGACTGTTTAGTTGATGAATTGGTATTTTCCCAGAATCTGAACAGCTCAGGTTGTGGCTGATCAAATGTGTGCTGCTTTTTCCTTTCACGCTGATAGATGGCGCTATGAATCTGTATTTTGAAGGATTTATACACTGAAAGTGACAATCAAGTTTTTTTGTAATACAATAATACATGTTTGATTACCAAAATCACACACCCTCTTATTGAGAATACATTCCGCTTCATTACTATTCTATGATTAACTCTCAAGACTAACAAAATAGCATGCTGTTGATTTTTATCTCTGTGTTGAGCAATGTTATCTTGATGAAATGCTCTTCTTTAGGAAACCTTGGTATTGTCTGTGTACACTTTCCACATCTTGGCAAATCTGTGGTGGAATGAGTTCAAATACGGCAACCAAGTAAAAGCGATAGTTCACCTTAAAAATTTAAATTCTGTTATCAATTACTTACTCGTGTCATTGTTCATTTTTGAAAAACAAATGGAGAAACCGGAGAGATTTTTGTCCATTCACCTAAAACTCTGATGCTTAAAGTACATAAAGAGATCGGCAAAGAAATCCTGGCGTAATCCTAGTCTTTTCATGATTAACAGATTTAATTTAGGCTTTTATTCACAAATAAAGATTGATCAAGGCACACAGAGCACTCAAATATGATCAAACATGCAACGGAGAGACAGAAGGTTTCATTAAAAATATCTTCATTTGTGTTTTGAAGATGACTGAAAGTCTTATGATTTTGTACCGACCTGAAGATGAGTAAATGATGACAGAATTAACTATTTTTGGTGAACAAAATCCCTTTAGAGGATCTATACTCTTTGTCACGCTAATTTTTTTGGGAGTGTAAATGAGGATTAGATGTTTTTATCTCTGCTGTTGGTCTGACACAACATTGAAAATGTCTTTTCAACACAAATTCCTGGACACAGAAGTCTCTGGTGAACGTGTTGTGAAATCTGAATGTGCATCTATCCTACACTGCATCGTTTTCATTCATGAAAAAGTAAATATGGCGTTTGACACCAGTGTTGTTAACTAAAACTATTAAAAAACATTTTTTTTATTCATTAAAATAAAGCTGAAATAAAATATAAATATTAGATGAAAAGTGTTGCCTTCGGTGTCTCACTAAAATAAATTAAATTTTTTGTTACTTAAGTTACATTTAATAAAAATGAAAGCTAAATAAATACAAAAATTAATAAGAAAAAGCATGTAACAAATGTATACATAAAATTAAAACTAATTCAAAAGTATTAATAAATATATTAATACATAAATATCACTGTAGTGTACTCCAGTTGTATTGGTCAATGACAGCAGAATATTTTATTAATATGTTCTGCTTTAAAATTCATAAAATCCAAAATTGTTCACCCAAAAATTCAAATTGTGTCATGTTTTTTCAAACCTGTATGTTTTTTTCTTGCAGATTTTATCTTGACTTACTTTCTTGCTGAACACAAAAGACATTTTAAAAATGTTAAGTGAAAAGTGTTTTTGTCCATACAGGGAAAGCCAATGGGGTCCAATGTAGTTTTTGTTTCATTGTATGGACAAAAACATAAACATTCTTTAAAATATCTTCTTTTGTGTGCACAGACCAACACGTGGGTGTAGAAATTATGTCAGATCTCTGGGTGAAGTATCCCTTAAATCAGTTCAGAGAATCATTATCATGATTGTGGGTTTTTGTTTCATTAGAATAAACCGTTTAAGTTGCTTGCTGTTGGAGCAGCAAAGCTGTGTGTGTGTGTTGTGGCTGTGACAGTGTCCTGATCCAGACAGTGGCGGCCGGTCAAAGCCAGGACAGACAGAACAGAACCGCAGCTCCTGCTGAATCTCGTGTTTTAGCAGACGGTGTGTTTATTTGTTACGGTCAGTCGTGTGTTTCTCAGGCCTCAGCAGTTTTTCAAGGCGGGCAGAGAAGACGACAACTGGATAGGAGTAGAGTTGAGCTGTAAGAGTGTGTGTGGGACGTGTTTGAGGAAACTTTCTCCTGCAAACAATTTGATGCTTGTTGATCTGAAGATGTTTCTCAAACAGAAGTTGTACACTACAGTTTTGGATTGAGCTGGATTCAAAATCATGTTTTCAGATTTTAAATGTGCCGAAATTAAAGATGTTTATTTGTTTTGTTCAGTTTGAATGAATGCATTCAGGTTCTCTTTTTCAGAAAGAAATCAAAATAATGATACGAGTCCTACAAATCTCCATGATTGTCTGGACTCTAAATTGGGCTTGGATCGGATCTCTCCTTCAGTTTGCATTGGTCCGCCAGGTAGGGCTGCACAATTAATCGTAATAAAACCGATATCGCAAGATGAATATTAACACTGCGTGTTTCATAGTGAAGCGTGGCACTGTGTTGATTCACACGCGAGCAGCTCCTGTTTTCAGTGTCTCAGAGCGGCGGCTCTTATCTCTGATGACGTGTTTACATTTGTTCTTGTTTGAGAAGCCGTTTCACACGGATGTACGTCACAATTTAGAAGACAAGATTATTGCAACTTCCGTTTCATGCCTTCCCTGCGGTTTTCCGTTAAAATAAGGCCTTGTCCACACGGACGCAGGTATTTTTATAACCGGAGTTTAAAAAAAAAAAGTCCACGCATGCTCGGTTTAAAAAAAAAATCTCCGTCTACATGAAAACGCAAAAACACACTATCAAGCGCTGTCAAAAGCATGCCACACCAGCAGGCGGCGATATAACCCTAACCGTAAAGCCACGTTGGCCGATCGGAAGCCTAACAGAAAGTTATTACCGGTTCCGGTAGGCGGATAACGGCGCACACTCTGACGTCGCAAGGCAAAAACCCCGGTTTTACTGTCTACACGACAACACTGTAACCGCCGTTTCTGAAAATCCTCACCCTGGCAGGGGTTTTCAAAAATGTTCGGTTTCAGTGTCCTGATACTGCGTTTCCGTGTGGACGAACGGCCCGAACCGCGTAAAAAAAAGTCACGGTTATAAAAATACCCATGTCTGTGTGGACAAGGCCTAAGTTCCATGGGTTAACGTTTGAAAATGGAGAAATTAAGAGCGCCTTTATTATTATTTGTTTATTAATTATGCTTTCTATTATAATATTAATATAAAATGTATTGTTATATATTATAATTATTTAACTTTTCTTAAATACTCATTTTTTATTTTACAGTGGAATATTAGTGTACTAATATAGTAATATTTCTTTGTTTGGTAATAATAGTCTAATTGCTATAGTAATAATTCAAATTATAATATGTATTATAATAATAATACATATTTTTCTCATTATTTTTTTGTTATAGGCAAGGCAAGTTTATTTATATAGCACATTTCATACACAATGGTAATTCAAAGTGCTTTACATAGAGGAAATTAAAATAATTAAAAGAAATAATTAACAGTTTAGAATAAAAAATAAAATGCAGTACAAACAGTGGCACAGTGTTCATTCAGTAAATGCACAGCTAAACAGATGATTATACCAATAATAATATATAATCGCAAATATTGCCAAATTGTGCAGCCCTACAAACAACCATTGGAAACCAGAATTGTTTTAAATCTCATTTTAAAGTGCAGTTGCAATTTTTATGAGAAAAAAAATTAAATTTGATTTTTTTCCCCAAAAAAAATTTGCAGCAGGTGAAATTTGTGTATTTGACCTCTACAGCACCAGCACAACACACACGATTTGAGGAGTACAAACTTTGCTCTCTTTCTTTCCCCATTGCAGATGCTTGATCTCTTATATAATGCCGTTAAGCATGTGTGGTGTTGTTGTAGGCGTTTACGGGTCAGTAACGTGTGCTGACTGATGGCCGTTGAGTTGCAGGTGTCATTCTTAAAGCGCGTGGAGTGATGAAGTGCTCTTTAAAGGAGAAATTCCTCCTTCAGTTCCCACAGATGATAGATGTATTCTCCGGAGGCGTGGAGGGCCTGAGAGACACTGTAAATGTTCAAACAAACAAAACAGACTTGAAATATATTCTTGTTTGTTTTCTTAGATCAGGGAAAAGTGTATTCCAGGTTAAAAACAGTCTCGATTACCACCAAAAATAGTTTAGCATCATCTCTCAGTTTGGTAGAAATAAAGCAAATGCACTGTAATACGCAAATAAACTATTCGAAAATGCTGCTTGAAAGCTAAAAACCACATTACATATGCTTACGTGAGTATTTATTCTGTTAAAATGTTATAGCTGATCTTTTAAAGTGTTAAATGTTAAATGAATATATAATGTCTTTTAAAGCATTGTTTGATATTCAGCTGTTTTTGTCTATAACCCACAAACCAGACGAACAATTGACAATAAACTCCACAAACCGCACACTTAAATAACAGCCTGACTGCTGTGACATCAGACGAATCAGGCAAATTACAGAGAATCAAAAGAGTTTGACAGTGAAACAGCAGTTTTCAAAGCTGACCTCTGTGCGACCTCGAGTATGATATTCATAAAGAAGAACTATTTCAATGAAATTACCTCTAATTTTAAACGGGAGATGTTTGAAAGGTCGGGAACGGTAGATTTCCTCTATATAATGGTAAGTTGTGTTCGTCAGCCCACGCGGATGTCAACGACATAAAGCCGTCTGAAACTCAATTTCCCCCAAGAGTGAGGATGTTTGGGCAAAAATGATGAGGGGAAAGTCAGATTTAATTAAGCGCTGAACTTGTGTGAGATTTCCTCTCTCTCATTTTTGTGCCGTTTTCATTCATCTGCTTCCCAGCTGTCCCGCGGGGGGTTTAGATCTCTGCCGAACATCTTCCTCCCCGAAGAAACCAAACAATTACAGCTTTGGGAACGTAAAATGCATGTTAGTTCTTCCATAAATCAAGACTATCGCGAATAAGCCACATCTGATCCTCAGTGGGCTTCGATCTCAAAAAACTCAAGCCTTTTGATAACCTTTGATAAACTTATTATTATAGTATAATATATAATAATAATACAGGAGAGTTTTTCTAAACGGCTTTGGTCTGACTTTGTCCAATGTTAAATCTGAATCTTGAAGCAAAACCATTTGATCAGTGTCAATTATTATTCAATTTTTTTTTAATTTTTTTTTCTTGCCTTTGCCGTTTGTCTTGTGTTTTAACATTGTCAATGTATTTTCATTTCATTCAAAATGTGCATCATTAAAATGGCTTATAAGTTAGGTTAGGTAAAAGAATTTTAGTTTACTATAATATGCAAAATGACAAACATTGCGTAATAGTGCATTATGAAATAGTCACAACTCGAGTTGCACACTCTACTATTTGCCTGTCATGTAACTAAGGTCACCCGTTTCACTGTCTTTGCAAATGCATGTTGTAATATTACATTTATGTTGTTGATATTAGGGATTGCGTGATCCGCCTTTTTTGCCTCCGATACCTGGGATTCATTATTGGCCGATGGTACCGATCCAATACTAAAATAATAATTAAAAAAACATTGCCGAGTTACCTAATAAACTGTATCTGTATGCCTCACTGTGAAAGGCATCAAGCTTGACTTAAACATCATTTTCCTAACTTTGTAAAACAATATACGGACAAAATATATACTATATAATTAAAAGACATTTCTTTTTAAATTTTTAAGCGCAGCTTTTTAATGAAGCAGCAACATATGATAGATAGGACAGAACAACTAAGGCTATCAATAAACTGCCATTGCGCAAAAGTATTGTAATATGAAAGGCTCCGATTCAGAGCGGCACGAAAAAAAAGAAGTTCAAAGCACAAAGGGAAGATATATATTTATTTATTCAAAAATTTGAGCCTTTTAACAGTTTTAAATTTCTCTACTCCAGTGTTGTGATCTAACAGAAACCCGAGAGAAAGTAACATGTGAAACTCCAGCAAGATAAAGCACTTTTATGCAAAATCATAGACCTTTATTTATCTGCAGTATAATAATAGGGACATTGAATCATCTTGGAGAGAGTTTCATCGTGTTGACTGTCGTAACCGAATGCTGAATGGAGAATGAATGATTGACAGCTGCAGCGAAGGGAAGCACTCAATGACTTAAATCTGTTCCTCACATTAAACTATATGGAATGGCTTCAGACAACTTGGAATATAGTACAAGGTGCTTTATAATGTTTTTGTGCCTTTTGTGTT
The DNA here is from genome assembly GCF_029890125.1 of Rhinichthys klamathensis goyatoka. Classification (NCBI taxonomy): domain Eukaryota; kingdom Metazoa; phylum Chordata; class Actinopteri; order Cypriniformes; family Leuciscidae; genus Rhinichthys; species Rhinichthys klamathensis. The sequence continues at coordinate 2,426,699 of NW_026606839.1, forward strand.
GTATAACAATAACATATGCACAATATCATATTTGGATGGTGTCGTCATAGCCGATACCCGATTCGGCAAAATATCAGCAATATCGATACGGAGTATCGGATCGGCGCACCCCTAGTTGATATAGCAATATATATATATATATATATATATATATATATATAGGATTGATAAAGCTACTTCATCTCTCTCTCTCACACACACACACACACACGAATATATATATACAGGTGAAACTCGAAAAATTAGAATATCAGAAAAATTCAGAAATTCAACTTAAAAGGTGAAACTAATATATTTTATAGACTCAAAGTGAGATATTTCAAGCCTTTATTTGTTATAATTTTGATGATTATGGCCTACAGCTTATGAAAACCCCAAATATTGTGAAAAGGTTTTCATATCTGTAAACCATAATCATCAAAATTATAACAAATAATGGCTTGAAATATCTCACTTTGCATGTGATGAGTCTATATAATATATTAGTTTCACCTTTTAAGTTGAATTACTGAAATAAATTAACTTTTGCACGATATTCTAATTTTTCGAGTTTCACCTGTATACTACAGTACACATACGTACAGTATATACATTTATTTATTTGTTTGTTATGTCCCCCATATGTTTTACTCCTCAAAAGACCAAACGATAACCGCTTCGGAGAGGGAAAATGCAGGCAAGTTCTTCCATAAATCAAGACCATCCCAAATCGGCCACATCTGATCCCTAGTGGGCTTCAATTACAGACGCATCACGAAAAGTCGACTCGGCTCCACGGTGAACTTGTTGACTGTTCGGTTCCCGTGAGAGAGGCAGTCTGGGTGCTGACCTGGTCGGAAACCTCAGGAAGGCTTTGATAACCTCTCCCGTCTCCGTACACCAGCCTGTCTCCTGGCCCGAGCGCCAGGCGTCGCGTCCCCTGCCATTAACGCTGCCAGCTGATTGTGCTCGCAGATCCAGGCTGTGGGTTTGGTCAAGCCTTGGGCCATTTGTCTAAGACTGGCCGACCGCATCTGGAGATCTGCAGTCTGTCTCGATGCACTGGACAGTCTGAGCGCGGCCTTTGGACTATCACCACTAGTCTGTCACAAATAGACACATGCATGAGCTATTTTTAGGGTTTTATATGAAAACGGGAATAGGTTTCCCAGCATGGCTATATTTATGTTCTGATGAACCTCATGTGAAAGCGTGAACACTGGCAGTTTTCTGATCCTCGAAGTGCTCGGCTTCTGCAATTAAAGTTGCTTTTTTGTCGATAAGTGTTGTGTGTTTGCACACTGTTATTAGGTGGAACGTGCAGCATCTCATTGCCGGTTCTGCAGTAAATGACCGTTCCTCTATTACCGTCAGGAGCTCATCGGCTCTGAGGGCACAGACTTTGTAGACGTGTAATTTTCTCAAATATTTCTAAGACTCAAACCATCTTTAACTCCCTAAAGCTTTGAGGCCTTCAGGACCGTGCCCGCATGTCAGAGCCATGGCCTAATATGACATGTTCGAGTCTGGCTCGCAACATTTTCTTCAACATTCAATCTTGTCGTATTTCTACTGGCCTATAAAGGCCGAAAATAAAATGTAAACCACAGATTCAGGATAGGACTACAACTAATCTTTTACTATAATCCTATATATATATATATATATATATATATATACACACACACACACACACACATATACATATATATATATATATATATATATATATATAATGTATATGTGTGTGTATATATATATATATATATTTATATATTATTTTAGGCATATTTCTCAGTTTTATTAATAAAACCAGGACTGTTTGGTGCAAAATAATTTAAAATAATTATAATACATTTTAGTGTTTTTGTTTTTAAAGGAGATTTTTTTCTAAATGGTTTTGGTTCTGTGTTAGGTCGCCACTTTTTCCAATGTATAATTTGACTCTTGAATCAAAATCAGTGTTTTTGTTTGTTTTAGTCATAGTTTTTTTGCACTTTAAATTTGCTCTCATAATATTACGTCATGTCATATTATTTTTACTGGATTTTATCATCACTAAAATGGCACAAATATGTAATTACAAATGGCATGGAAATAATATTTGAGTAATATATAAAATATCGCATTACTATGTGTTATGGCATGGGCTTGACATTAACTTTTTTTGCTCACCAGCCACTGTGGCTAGTGGTTTTCCAAAGTTACGAGCCATTCAGCATTTTCACTGGCAACAATTTTGACCGATACCATGGGGAAAAATTGCCATATAGATATCTTTAATATTATCTCATAATTTGGCTGCAGGAATATTAGGCTGCTGTCACTTTAAGACCTGACGCACAGATCCATTATACATGCGCTTTCTTTCTCAACTGTTTACGTTCACTTAAAACAACTTATTGTGTTTACGTGAATACTCACCAAGACCGGCATTTCGTTCGAGAGAGAGAGAGAGAGAGAGAGAGAGAGAGAGAGAGAGAGAGAGAGAGAGAGAGAGAGAGAGAGAGAGAGAGAGAGAGAGAGAGAGAGAGAGAGAGAGAGAGAGAGAGAGAGAGAGAGAGAGAGAGAGAGAGAGAGAGAGAGAGAGATCATAGTACCGATATTTTTGACACTACATTGCACTTAGTTTATATTTTCAGATGCCTTTTTAAAAGACTACAATAGAAAAATATATGTATTGGATAAAATTCAACCCGCCAAAGTGTCTAGTAGGAGTGACTGTGTTACAAGCCACTGTTGAAATACACCCGTGTTTGGTGGGTTGGTTGATGTTAATGAGAAGCCCTGTGGTAATGCCGTATATTGTTTTTCCCTCTTCATGTTGTTGTCAACAGTATGTTTTTAATTTTGTTCATCTCATTATCAGTCTAAAAAAAACTAAAGTACTGTCCTTCAGCAACATCCCTCATGTATATTCTGTTTTCTTGTTTACATAGTGAGCGTAAAGAGCTGAGTCAGCGACAGGTCGAGGGTTTGATGTGTGTGTGTCTGTGGCCGCGTATGTTCGTGCAAGTCTGACTACCCGTCTCCGACTTTGAGCTCGCTCCACAGGCCAGTTAGTTCATGCTAATGAGAGACCGGTGGTGACCACGCAAATCTCAGCACTACCCACACGTCCAGCGTCCTCAGTGTCGGCTACAAATATACACTAGTGTTCATGAAGGGCTGACCGAGCCAAAGGTGACCAAAAGCATGACATAAACTCAACCCGACAAGACCGAATCGCTACATTTACTCAAAACAAGCGTCGCTCGGATGGCTCTGCATTTAGACCTTTACAGTCTGGCCGTCTCGCTGTGCCCGTCTGCTGTTCGCTTGCACTGATGGTGGCCTAGTAAGTTTGTGTGAGCTGCACCCAAGAGTGGCACATTACCGGCTCACGGACGCCAGGACACGGTGTTCCCAAAAATACCTCCTGAAACGTGCCCGCGCAGGGTTGTCCTCTTGCTTTAACTGGACCGAGTTCTTTTTAAAATCTGCATTGATACCTAGAATACATCTCTCATTCTGCATAAGTCTAATTTGCGTCTGCTGGGCTATTTCTGAACGGTTTTCAGGGAGAATAGAGTCCATGATTAGAACAAACGCTCGGTAGATTAAAAACCCTGCAAAATCAACAAACACTGAGCTGCTGGAGGACGCGCTTGGACAGGACTACTGTAATTTCATTTGTCTTAAATGTCCACCCTGATCTCGAGAGATGTTTAAACTAAAGGTGACTAGCGACATCAAATGAAATTCATGGCAAAAATAAAGATAGCTTCCAAAAAAAAAAAAATCCCAAACACTCCTACCGCCCCTTCCACCCCTGTGAATTGTTCTGTCAAACAGATAGTAACTTACTCATTGGTGACTTCATTTTAGAGTTCATATATATATATATATATATTGTATATATCAGGGCTCGACATGTGCTTGTCCTTCAGGAAAGTGAATGACCGAATAGATTTTTTTTGTGGTGTAAAGGCCCTTGCACACTGAGTCCGAAATTCTTGCACGTTAAATAATTAATACGAGCTCACGTTATGTCAATCACGCTTGCACACTGCCTCCGAAACTTTCGTCCGTCATAAAAAAAAATCGAATCGGGTTCGATTTTCTGCGTTTTTCGCATCCGTAGCGAGCAGTTTGAATGGTGTTTTGACAGAGCCACCGAATCACGAATACAAAAAAAGTTAACGCATACGAAAATTTCGGACTCAGTGTGCAAGGGCCTTAAATATAATTTATTCAATATTCTCATCAGTGTTCTATCAACTTTGACATATTTAAATCTGCATATTTGTGGTATTTCCCCAGAGGGCTTTTTTTTTTCATTTTTTTTTTTTCATTTATAAATGAAGATGTATGCTTCATCTTTCATTTTTAAAGTCTTAAATTTGATTAAAACAAATTCAATTAGAATATTAAAATTCTATAGAGTGGCTACTAATCAAATTTGAAAGATTACAACTGCATTAAATAATGTTATGAAATTGTTTTAAATATTTTTTGAAAGTACAAATAAGAAATGTTAAGGGGGGGGGGATGATGCTTCTAAACATAAAACTAAACCGCCAGTACGTGGTGACAAGTGTCCGTCTTAATGTCATTCATTAAAACAATGTTTATAAAATTTAAAGGCTGATTCATTCAAGAATGAGGGAGTTGTTTATGAATGGGTCATTGAATCTTTCACTCAACTGATTCGTTCAAAACACTGAATCATTCAGTAATGAAACACGGTTGAGTGTTGCTGTGAGATGTGCTATGGTTCTGCTGTGATCGTTGCTGCTGAAACAGAACAAAAACAGTCAATATTGCATCTAAAATGTAAGAGACTTTATTTTTTTGTTATTGGCGTATTCAATCAGGTTTCTCTTTTATTTGCCCCTTCAAAAAATCCACTTGTTCTGGACAATTAAATTGATTAAATTGGATTAAATTTGAGCCCTGTATATGTACTGATATATATATATATATATATATATATATATATATATATATACTGATATGTGTATTATACTGTACTGATATGTACATATATATATATATATATATATATATATATATATATATATATATATATATATATAATGTGTCAAGAGGTACTTGAGACCGTAAGAAACCACCCAGAACGCCATAAGCATAAGACTTTAAAATAGTTGTCTCTGCACATTAAACTTGCTTAACCATATTTAAACGTGAGAAAATACAACACACTTCATCTCTAATTCTGAGTATCAGGGTATCTGTCATCTCTTACCAAACGTGATTGTGCTCTTTCAGCATGTTTTGGAAGGGTTGTGCAAAGGCTTCTGTTGTGAGCAGTGATGCAAGGCCCCGTCGTAAGGATGCAACGAGTGACTCAATAGCGCTCGGCACTGAAAGGTGCCGTTTCCCCAATCTCACTTCTTCATGCGCTTCCGCCCGTGGCATCACACTCTGCCACTTTCCCAGGCTCTGCTGCCCGTGTGATGCCCGCATTGGCCTGACCTGAAGCTAATGCAAAGTTATGTTTAGATGCCACAAGACTGGGATGTTTGTGCCCTTGCGAGATATTCCACAACCCCATTTTTTTGTTGAATCATATTGCATACTATCAATGAAGAATTAACCTAGCATATGTGACCCTGGACCACAAAACCAGTCACATGTCGCACGGGTATATTTGTGGCAATAGCCAACAATACATTATATGGGTCAAAATTATCGATTTTTCTTTTATGCCAAAAATCATTAGGATATTAAGTAAAGATCATGTCCCATGAAGATATTTCGTAAATTTCCTGCCGTAAATATATAAAAGATTTATTTTTGTGAGTGAATGCAGCACAATCGTGAACATAAATGCACAATTTTAAAGGAGATTTTCTCAATGTTTTGATTTTTTTTGCACCCTCAGATTCCAGATCTCGAGCAATATCGTCCTATCCTACCATACATCAATGATAAGCTTATTAATTCAGCTTTCAGATGATGTGTAAATCTCAATATCAAAAAATTGACCCATATGACTGGTTTTGTGGTCCAGGGTCACATATGTGCAAGTAACTGATATGTGCATAAGTGTGCAGGATTTATCATATTGCATACTTAAATACAATATTTTTGTTCTTTCTTTCTCTGTAAAGCCATCTGTAGCCAACTTTGCACTGTAAAGATGGAAAAGCAACTTAAATTTCGCATATAATTTACACCGAACCAAAGGCTTTAGCATTATTGTTTTGCATCCCTCAAATGTATTGGTGTTTCCATCGGCCTGAATGCATTGCGTGGTGTTACAGTGGTGTGTGTTTCGACAGGTGCGTTACCTGAAGATCATCGAGAAGAGCGGCTATCAGGCGCTCCCGTGGGTTCGATACATCACCCAGAACGGAGGTAAGCGACTCTCTCATCCTCTTTCTCATCCTCTCTTCTCTCTTTCTCTATTTTTGTCTTTGTTTTTCACAGTATTGCAGGTATTTGGTAACTATTAAGCAATGTGGTAGAGAATGATGGGAGATTAGTGTTGTATGCGGAGGTGAAATTGTTCTGCGAAAAGAGGATGTTCAGGACAGACGCGTGGAGAGATGGTGAAACCGAGATAAAATTAGAAACGCTGGTACAGTTTGTAGTACAAACTTTTTTTTTTGACTTTGCATTTTAAAGTTTGACACGTGTGCGTCTCGTTACAGCCAAGAGCTGAGCCTCCGTTTGTTTCACATGTTTTATTAGTCAAAGGTATTATTTATATTTTTGAGTGGTATAGTAAAGCAATATGATTTGTATATAATATAATATATCTGCTAAATGATTAAATGTAATCCGATAGAAGGAACCATAATAACAGTCATTGTAGGTAATACAAATTGAATTCCAAAATAATAAGTCAAAATAATCAATGCATGTTTAATGAACACAAGAATGGGTTTAATAATTGTCATTTATATCAGTCCCTCCAGAAAAACATGATTATGCGATCGCATGATTTAGTGCATAATCAGCCAAAGTTCGCATATTTATGTGCCGCATTTTTTTCAAATACTCTGCAATTTTGCCGCATAAATTGCTGATTTCCGCGCAAAATATGCGGGGCTTGCATGATTTTATAATCCCCGCATTTTCGTCGCAAAAAAGTCATATATAAAAAAGTAAACAAAAATTTGGAAAATGTTGCGTTTGCTTCACACGAGAGCAGCCGTTTCCCCCTGTTGCCATGGGAACGTTATGAAGTGACGTAATTACGCGACGTGAACATCATTGAAAAGCTGTAAAACAGGAGCACACTTTATTTTTAAATATTTAATTTATTCATTTTTACAGAAGTTGTAGCATATTCCTCTAGTAAAGCTACAGAACTTGTTTGACTCATCAATGTTTTGTAAGTTTGATGTGTTTATTAAGGTCTTGTAACGCGTTGTGTCGGGAAGAAAAATAGGGATAGCTCACAGTCACAGCTGAAGTTATTGCAGAGGCCAGACAGACTCACGGAGGCGATTGGCATCTCACAACTCGCACTTTATTCCCAAATCGAACTCGTATAACTGTCTGTCACACGTTCTACCGTCCACATCGTTACTTAATAAACAAAATAAGATAAAAGAAGTAGCATCAAACAGAAATTACCCGCACACATGGGGTGTTCGAGGCGCATGGCACATACAATATAATACTGCAGATAGTTAGACAGGGAGCGCGCAGCTCTTAAAGGGGCCACACCTTATTTCCATTCGTCGTTACAGTCTGAAATAAAACAAGATGAGAACTGAAATATTCCAGCACTTTCTGTGATGTAGTATGCTTGCTTATCATAGGAAGTAATAAAAAATGACTCTTTACATTAAGGTAGGAGCCTAGTGAGAACAGGGTGTTGGGGGAATCACTTTTTTTTCTCTTTTTCATCAAACCGCAGTTTTTGCAAGTTCCCGCAATTTCATCGCATAAAATTGCATGAATATCCCGCTAGTCCATCGCATTTTTAAAGAAAACGTGCCGCGTAATCAAGGATTTTTGCCCGAAACAATCACAAAAAAACTGGAAGGACTGTTATATACCGAAATGTTTACTAGCATTTATTTTTGACATTTAGACATGAATTTATTTTTTAAAAAGGCACATGATGACAAACTAATTATCGAATCGATTGATTAAAATGGACAGTTTGAACTGATTCACAGGACAGGGGTGAATTGAACTCTAATGCCAGGGTACCGCTAAAGTTTAAAGCGATAGTTCACCCAAAAATGTTCTGCTGAACACAAAAAAAGATATTTTGAAGAATTCTAACATTCTTCAAAATATCATCAAATTATTTATTTTTAGGTGAAATATCCCTTTAAACCAAAGACACTATTAAAACCTGTTTTGTCTTGAAGCTCTCAGGGTTGTGAAACTAGCCTAATGACAATTTAAGGACAAAATGCAGTGTGTTCATATTGCAAAATTGTTGCATAACTTTCTATAATCATGTAAACTAGATTTAGTCTTCCTCCTATGTGTGCTGTTTACTTGATCTGCCACGCTGAATTGACCAATCCGCATCAAGCAAGTTTTATAATCATAATTTGTTCATTTTGTGAACTTATGTCTCAATTTTACGGATTGATTCAGTTTTTGATTGTGTTTTGATGGGTGGAGAGAGAAAGTTCAGCTGTCACAATTAACTTTCCCCCTGTGTTTTCATTTTTTCCTGTTTCCTGTCGTTCTGGGCATTTAATTAAGCTTTGCTCATTTCCTCCTTTCTTTGCAGACTATCAGCTGCGGACTCAGTAAACGTGAGGAATTGGTCCAGAGCATCATGGGTCAAGGATGTGTGTCTGTCTCTCTCTTTCTCACACTCATCTGCAGTAGTGCTTTGTCTGATTTAAAAGCAATACAGGCCTAGATCTTAGATTTATAAATTGGAATTGAATCTTTCATACAGTGTTACTAAGATTTTGTCCAAATTTTCCAAAGACCCTGAACATCAGAAAAGGCAGATAGATTAATCTTACGACACACTCCAGAACATTTGAATGATCATATGAATCTTTACTTGTTTTTAGAATCAAGATTTTTTTTTTTTTGTATTGTTACATTATAATCATGATAATTAATCACATTCCCCTTCAAATTCTCATTGATTCTTTTGACTTTGTGTTGAAATATGAGCCTGATGTCTTTGAGAGGATTCACATATTTCGCCTGTACTGAAATCCTTTCAGGGTCTTTCCTCGTGCTTTACTTCACAAACTGCAGATGTGTGTGTTCAGTTCTGTCGTGTCATGGGCCGTCAGTGTGCGTCCATCATGTTCCTGTACACGTTTTATGAAAACGCAGTCCTTAACCAATGGTTTCACGTCACATCTCAAGGAGGAAGCGTTCATACGCGTTGCGTTTCAGAAGACGATGTTTCCATACTGTAAACGCTTCATGTTTGTGGTTATTTATCCGTTGAGTCCGACAGCAGTCGGTAGGTCACAGAGATAGTATGTTGCTCATTACAGAAGTGTTCAAGTCCAAAAAGGTCAACTGAATAGAAATATTATAGTCTGTAAATCCAAATTGAACCGTTTTACATGAGCTAATCCAGTAGCAGTTCTCAGATGTTCTTTTGTCAGTATTTTTGACGTTATTCCTTTTGTTGCTGTTAATATTTGTTATTTTCTAGTTTGGGTGTAGTATTCATGTGCTCATGATTCAGTATTATTGGTTACAGTAGCGGCTGCTCTGGGATCTGTTCACAGTACCTCATGTGAGTTTACTACACACACTGCTAAAATGCAGAATTACACTCGATTAAAACTATTCAACACGACTCAAATCGAAAATCAACCATCGTGCCATTTTGAAAGTAGAAGAATAATTGTTTTTTGTATTACTAATTTGATTATTTGTCCAGTTCATTTCATTTGCCTTTGAAGGATTGAATGTGAAGGTTACCATGTTTACTATGGTACTGCATGCAGTGTATCTGAAATGTGACAATTGCATTCCTCTCAAAATCGTCCCGTGTCTCATTTAAATTATTCACCTGTCTGTACACGTCAAGCATCATAAAGTACCTGTTTAGAAACACCTCTTCTGATCAGTCTCATACTTACTGTTTGAATGTGCAATTTATTCTGGACAAGAACTGCCCACTTTGACAGATTTGATAGACATACAACCACAGTTCGTTTTATTATTGTCACAGAGGTCAAATTTATACAGTTTATATATAATGAACCACATAAACCGGGTCAGTCTTTAAGGGTGTGTTCACACTTGGCATGTTTGGTTTGATTAAAACGAACCCTGGTGCGATTGCTCTGTTAGTGCGGTTCATTTGAATAAGTGTGAACGCTGTCATCTGAACCCTGGTGACTCCAAACACACTGAAGAGACGAGTCTCGATCCGCTTCCAAACTAACTCTGGTGCGGCTCGACTGATATATGAACACAACACGGACCAAAGACATGTAAACAAACCAAAACAGGAAGATGAGACCCTAAAAAGGACAGAATGAACAAGCACAGCTGTTTTTTCTCTTCATAATCGTGATGTTGCTCATCACAGTTCAGTTCAGGCGTCAGAACCGCGTCTCCTCACAGCAGATCTTGGTGTGTGTGTGTGACGGAGGGATTCCTGACGCTGTTTTGACTCCTTCACACATTTATAAGCTTTACACGAGTTCTCAGCTGGTCAGAATACCATCATATGCAGCTACACACACACACACACACAGCGAGCGCATTTAGCCCAGAACACAGCATTGTTTTAGATGTTCGGTAAGTTACGTCACATGATATACATAATAAAAGCCGACCAATCAGGTTGTGACCGTATCCCTGTGCCTTTAGGTTCAGTATCTTTAGGTTCAGTGTTAAAATGCCAATCTGTGGACCTGGACGACATTTTTCTTTTTTTTTTTGTCCGAACCAAGCAAACCGAACTACAAGCGTGAACACACCCACACTTGTGTTCAGGAAGTCAACAGATGTGTCTGTGATTGGCTACAGTGCTCAACGCTGCAAAAACACATTGTAAATAGAAACCTTTGACGTTCTTCTCACAGATACGCACTGTATCGTTTGCCAAATATGCTATTATTACAGAGAAAACTGATCCTAGACCAGCAGTTATAGGCATCTTTCCCTCTAAAAGTAGTCAGTGGTTTGAGTGAGAAAAGGCCAGAGGAAGGTAAGCATCCGTCTATGACCAAACTTGCCCTTTTATTTAGACGCGTTTCCCTTTGTTGTAGTTCTCGGTCCATGTTCATGACTCCACCTGCATAAGCCTTCTTATTTTTATTTTAAATAATAATTGTTCCGTTTTTTACCCATGATGCCATTACTCTCGGTATTGGTTGTGTTGTACAAGATCAAGCAGCTCAAGCTTTGAAAGATTATATAAGGATAATCAGATACATGATGGTTGGCATTTTCATCATTACGCCCACATTTTAACATTAATTTCTCCTGGCACGGGGCTTAGTTTAATTGTTCTGCAAAACGTTCCCTTATTGTGGAGGCGGAATATAGCGTCACGAAATCAAGTTTCGGTTATTCCGGAAAAGTGGAGAATGTCGTGTAAAATTGCTTGTTAAAATTGATATCCTTTTTATTTCATAGCATCACCGGTCGGTTTTTTATAATTAATACTTTTATTCAGCAAAGATGCTTTCAAGTGACAGTAAAGACATTTATAATGTTATAAAAGATCAAATAAACGCTGCTCTTTTAAACTTTTTATTCATCAGAAGCCTGAAAAAATATGAAGCAGTAAAACTGTTTTCAACATTGATAATAATCATAAATGTTTCATGAGCAGCAAATCATCATATTAGAGTGATTTCTGAAGGATCATGTGACACTGAAGACTGGAGTAATGATGCTGAAAATGCAGCTTTGATCACTTTACTTTATATATATATATTCACATAGAAAACGGTTGTTTTAAATTGTAATCATATTTCACTATTTTTAATCTATTTTTGATCAAATAAATGAAGTCTTGGTGAGAAGAGACTAAAATATCTTACAACATTTTTTTTTTTTTGCATAAAACTTAAGTTGGCATAAGCTTTAATAGAAAATGTTGCATATCTTATTTACTGTGTTTGACTATCCTGATATAGGAATGCGTTTACTGTTGGTAAAAATACGGGTTCAAATGTATTGTATAGTATTATGCATTTGTCATGGTTACTGTTACAGGAAAAACATGAGCGCTTCCTCTGGATCATCAGGTTTGTGTGGGAGTAGAAAAGGACGAAATCTTTTGTCTTCATTCCTCAGGTGTAAGTACGTAGAAACAGGTAAAGCACACTTCCACACTTCCACAGCCTCCATTCATATACCGGCGATCACATTCCTCAGAGCAGGTTCTCACAGAAAACCAGCAGAACGCAAAACCACAGGTTCAGTCCTCGATGGGGATTAAATCACTGACCGGAACTTTTCCTGGCACCTTTTCCTTTGTGATGTTTGGCACGTTCAGTGGGATCTGGCAAAGAAGAGAGCGTGGTGTAACTCTACACTGGAGGAAAAAACTATTTTCACTCAGACATTGCTTGTAAAATTCACAAATAATGACATGCCGAGTAGCAGAATTAAACATGAAATTTACAAGTAGTACTTTAATAATATTTGCTTTTGTACAATTGTGAAAAATCATTTTTACAGTGTAATATTGGGGGGGGGGGGGGGGGGGGGGGGGGGTCATTTTTAGTCTAATATGCATGCCTTACCTAGCCATACTAAATTTATCAAATGGGCTCCAAAAGTCAGAGACCTCTTTTTGAATTAAACATGGTAAAATATAAAACACAAATATTTCAGGTTTTACTCCATTTTTATGCGACTGATGGTCAGATTTTCTTTGCAATATGGTTTCATTGTTAACATAATAAACTGCACTTCTACAGCATTTGTTAATATTCATTTCAACATTTGCTAATGCATTATTAAAATCAAAAGTTGTATTTCTTAACATTAGTTAATGCACTGTGAACAAACAACGAATAGCTGCATTTTTTTATTAACTAATGTTAACAAAGATTAACAAATACAGTAACAAGTATTGCTCAGTCAGTGTTAGTCAATAGCTTACATTAAGTAATGTTAACAAATGAAACCTAATTGTAAAGTTTTATGGATTTTCTTCATCCATTACAACTGAAAACGTCAAATAACATGATCATCAGGTCATTAAAACAAAGGAGAAACTCTAAATCCCACTTTTCTCTCATATAATTTGTATTGAGAACATTGCATTAAATTAAAAACGCACTAGTGCTCTCAGACTGTTGGGGCCGTGCTTATTATTAAATTCTCGTGTGTTATGACACTTGGTTTTCATAACAGGTGCATGATCTATTGCACAACTCTTTTTTTGCTATATAATTTCATTTCCGCCGTGGATGGAATGAAATCAGGGCAGTGTATGCATACACGTCAACGGGTTTAACTATGATAAACCCACGGGGTAATAAAGCATCCCGTGAATGAGTTTTACTGACTGTAATTTCACACTGTTATGAAACTGGAAGAGATAAGCGTTGTTTCACAATGTCAGACAGCGTGGCGTTTCACCGGGTCACACAAAAGGAGCGTCGCGACTCGCACGGAACCCCCGTGTTTTGTTTCTAAACGGAATCCTGTTGCCGAGCAACCCGGGTCGCGCGAGGGAAGCCCTGTTCCTCGATCGCTCGCGGGGAAGGACCGCGTGCTCGCGCGCGTGACGTCAAGAACAGGTTGTTCTCTCGCGCGGAGGCGCATCTTTTAGATGCCATTGAAAAGTTAATGAGTCAATGGGGAAAAAAAGCCGACCGGAAGGAAACCATCCTTTAATGTTATTACGCAAGACTACTAGAGATGTGAAAAATGCAAGATACAATCAAGCAGGTGAACTGACCCTCTAATTTACGATGACGCGCGAGGATTCTGGCCAAAACTCTCTGAAATGAGCTTTAATTAGTGGCCTGAAACTAAGAGCCGTAAATTACTGTGTTGCAGGTCGTAAAGCTGATGTGACAAACCTTTAACATGAACCTGTTCCTGCACTATAACTGCAGCAGGGAGTTTAATGCATTCAATTATGCATTGATTTATTAGCCAACATCAGTTTCAGCACAACCTGCTCTCCACACCTAGTTTTTACCCATTATCCTATCTACATTTCGCAAATGACTTTATTGGGGATCAATGAGGTGAACAGCAAACCGCTCACACAACTATCAAAAAACAGAACTTTATCGAGTTTCTGTAGCCACGCCCCTTTTCCCGCGCCGCGATCGTCGTGTTCCGTCTTCCGGTTTGTGTTTCTAAAATCTTATCGATTTATGAATGAACCGCTCGTTTTAAAATCTTCTCGGTCTACTGACATATGTTATGATATGCGCTTAAAACATTACAATGCTCATGATAACTTTCCTTAACTCTACAATAAGTAAATCCACTGAAGCGATGCCATAGAAACGCTACCGCAATAACGGAAGTTCAAAGACAAAATTGTAAAGATGGCTGCGCGCGCATAAGGTCTAAAAAATTCACAAAAAAATGCTGGTTTCAACTCATGTGTGGGTCAAATATGGACACATTAAATGTGTTGGGTTTGTCCATATTTGATCCAAACATGAGTTAAAACAACCCAGTATTTTTGTAAGTGTTTAGTTGATCTGATTTTAAAATTAGCAAGTTTTTCCTTCTATTGTCTTGATATTGAATCGTAAACAGTTTCATTTTGGATAATCTGACATGACTCACTTTTACTGAATCATATTCATTAATGAGACATTTCCACAAAAACTACATTTTTTATTATTCAGTCTAATAAATGCTGTGTTGTTTCCACCCATGTTTGGGTAAAATATGGATAAACACAAACATTGGTTTACATTTTTTAATAAAATGTTTTAACCCAACGTTTGGGTTTGTCCATATTTGACCCAAACATGGGTGGAAACAACACAGCATTTATTAGAGTGTTTGTTAAATGTGCAAATGCTTAACGCATGACGTAAACATGATTTAAACATTGTAGATTTTAATGAGGTGATGCCAATGTGTTTTGGTGCAGTTTTAGGCCTGGTGTGTGTAGATATTCACAGGCTCTTTATTGAGAAATGAAGAACCTTCAACATCCATGCAATCTTTCCATTTCACAACAGGTTCTTTATAGAGATTTTTTCTTATAGATTTTTAAAATGTTCTTCACACTAAGAAACAATTGTTATTTTAAGAACTGTTGAATGAAAGGTTCTTGGGGAGCCAAAAATGGTTCATCTATATGTTCTTATTAATATCTTTATGTGTTTAATAGTGATAGACTAGTAAAGTGCAAATATTTAGTCCAGCTGGCACTTGATTCAAGTTTTGTAAGTACAAAGTATCCGTGGCTTTTTCCACTAATTTCATCAGTTGTATCATTTAACAGGTCAAACAGCATTTCGCAAGTTTATGGTGACAAATACCAGGTTTACTGTGAGTGTGTGAAAGTGCGCAGTAAGGTAGACGTTTGCCCAGTGTTGCCATATTTACCTCCTCCAGCATCTCTGTGTGTGTGTGTGTGTTTGGACACAGTTGCTGTGGTGATAAAGTCGTGTAAAGCAGCTCCAGGTCTCTGAGGTGAAGACAGATGACGTGTGGACTGGAGGAGGACGGCTGATACAGCAGGTATTGCACCAGATCAATCTTTAGATAACATGACATCTTACGACATGACTTCCGGCGGTTCAGCTCTCCGCACGACATCCAATTCTGGAAAATAATAGGCCAAATAAAAAAATATCGTAGAGCGAATGCACATAGTACTATTATTATGCACACTATTCATAGAATAGCAGATTCACCAGGCCTAAATATATATTTTTTCTTTTGTGGTGAAAATAACACTCATTATATTATATAATTAAATTTTGTAGGCCTATTTCATGATGATATATAAAAAATATTTTTTTGTGAGGTTTATGCTTAAAACAACAGAAAATATATTTTTAAAAACAAAACAAAAGTTTTACTCGGGTAAGAAAAATACACAATATCTGAAAATATATATTGTCTTAATATCATATGCAGTTTTGCTTCTCAAGTAAATGTACACTTCTCATTATATGAAAAATGTCAAAAATATACTATTGTATTTATACATCAAAGTGTATTTCTTCTACTAAATGTAATTGAAATAATGCCGATTTAAATAAAATGTGTAAATATTTTAATAAAATAAGATTTAAAAATATTTTATAAGCATATTATTAAGTATCTGAGGTTTATGCTTAAAAAAAGAAAAAATATTTTTAAAAGAAAGCAAGTTTCAACTGGGCAAGAAATATAAACAATATCATCTGAATATCATATGCCGTTTAATGTACACTTCTCATTACATGAAATAAAAAATAAAACATATATTGTGGTATCATGGTGTACTTGTACTATTTAAAAAAGGTGATTTAAATCAAATGTGTAATAATATTTTTAAAGCATAAATTAAACGTTTCTGAGGTTTATGCTTAAAACAAGAAAGAAAATATTTTTAAAAGAAAACATTTTGGTGAGAAAAACAAGATTTTTCTTATATACACTTTTGCTTCTCAAGTAAATTTATTTTGATATTTAAACTGGAAAACAATACAAAAAGTTTCGGTAACACTTTACTTGAAGGGGTGTGCATAAGACTAACATGACACCTTCATAACCATGACATGACACATGTTATGAATATGAAGGAAGTTTTATGCATGTTTGTGACAACTGTCATTAAGTGTCATTCGCTCAATTATGACATTTTTAATGCAAATATGACATTGTTTGAGATGTCTTTATGACACCTTGACATAAACCAATACATCATAACCTGTCAGTGTCTTTGTCATGACAACTTGACATTACTAAGACAACACAACCTGTCATAAACATGACATAGCAGATTAATTATCAAACTTAAGAAACCACTTAGCTTTATGGGTTAACATTACATTAAACTGTCAGGTGGTTGGTTTTGACATTGGCTGTCATGAAGCCATTATAACTGTTTAATGACAAATTCAATTTGTACCACTGTAGTTGAGGTCACGAAAAATATTCATGACACAGTTATAATGGCCTTATGACAGCCAATGTCAAAACCAACCACATGACAGTTTAACTTAATTTAATGTCAAGTTGTCATGACAAAGACACTGACAGGTTATGATGTTATGGTTTATGTCAAGATGTCATAACAAAGACATCTTAAACAATGTCATATTTGCATTCAAAATGTCATTATTGAGCGAAAGACACTTAATGACAGTTGTCATAAACATGCATAAACCCTCCTTCATATTCATGACATATGTCATGTCATGGTTATGAAGGTGTCATGTCAGTCTTATGTACACCCCTTCAAGTAAAGTGTTACCAAAGTTTCTTTCCTACATATAGCCATCTACATATATTATGTTGCAATTACTAAAAATGTCACTGGACGATGTTTTTCTTGCCAAAACATTTGCATTTCATGCTGCAAGTACAGTATATGGAAACAATAAAGTGTTGTCTAAGTTACTGTATGCATAATCTCTCGTGCACCGACATGTTCAGTGTTGTGGAAAACCTTACAGCTCCATAACGGTTGTTATGTAATAAACTCAGTCGCACAGCCAAACTCTGTCAACATGAATGTAAGTACAGAAACCAAGAAATAATATAATAATAATAATAATTAGTTTGTTTGTTGTTTTCTAGGTCCTCAAAGCGCTTTACATATGGAAGGGGGGAATCTCCTCAAACACCAGCACAAAGATCCACAATTTGAGATTGAAATACACAGGTTTCTCAGCGAGAGATGAGAGCCGGAGGAGTTTCAGTCAAACGCAGGTTCTCACCGCTATACATGACCTGAAACACACGAGACGGGGACCGAGAGCATGTGAAGACCTGCCACAATACCTGTAGCCTCAGGTCAGTGTTTACGGGCCACTTCCGGCGGGTCACGCGCTCGAGTTACAGTCAGATCAACCTCTCGGGTGTTTATAGACAGTAAAGCTTCTGCCGAATCAGCTGTTCATGACAACAACCCTGCTCTAACATCAATGCTGCAATATATGCATCATAAAACATGATGCAAGGACTGTTTCAGATCAATCTGACGCATCTTTCGCTGGGCACATACTTAAAGCATCGCAGAAAAGGCCATGCATAATGCAATGTGATGAACATACGCGATTCTGATTACATTTATGCATTTAGCAGACACTTTTACCCAAAGTGACTAACAAAAACAATTCGGCATAGAGCCAACAATATTCGTAATATACAATGCCAGGTTTATTAGACAACTAGATTAGGATGCAAGAGGAGAAATGGAAGATGTTTTTTTAAGCATGCACGATATATATGGCCACGGTATCGGTATCGGCCGATATGTGTTCATTTATAATGTTATCGTTATCGGCCCAATAAAAATAATTTGCCCAATATATTAAAGTCGATAAATAACATTGCCTTTTCTGCGATGCTTTAAGTATTTGCTCAACGAAAGATGGCTTAGATTGATCTGAAACAGTCCTTGCATCATGTTTTATGATGCATATATTGCAGCGTTGATGTTAGAGCATGTGCTGTCATATAGGCTACATAAAATTATAATGAGATATAATATAATTGTGTGCTTGAGATTTTTGCTTTTCTAATCAGGCTCTCAAAAATTATATAAAAATTAGTTTTTAGATTTATTGGCCAATATATCGGTTATCGGCTTTCAAATAGAAAGAATTATCGGTTATCGGTATCGGCCAAATTTTTCAAATTGGTGTATCCAAGGTGTTTTTTTTCGTACTACTTTCTAGGTTCAACTTATTTTGTATTTTAGTTTTTTATCTATTTCTGATTAGGAAATCACAAATTTCCTAATCAGCTTCCTCCATGAGGAAGTTTTTCCTAATAAAAACTGTGATCATTTCATCGGAGTCATATGTCAGAAGGCCTGATTCCCTGTGATGGTTCACCCCTATAACTCGCTGCTTGATGCTATCGTTATCGGCCCAATCAAAATAATTTGGCCAATATATTAAAGTCGATAAATAATGGATTATTTCCTTCAGCTGAGACACTTCAGATGCACACTGTTCACCATCATTGTTTTAAATTACTTAAAAAATATGATTGGAATCACTTCAAAAAGGAAAGTACAGTAAAGTGCAACATGTGCTGTCATATGGCTACATAAAATTATAATGAGATATAATATAAGTGTGTGCTTGAGACTTTTGTTTTTCTAATCAGGCTCTCAAAAATTATATAAAAACTAGTTTTTAGATTTATTGGCCAATATATCGGTTATCGGCTTTCAAATATAAAGAATTATCGGTTATCGGTATCGGCAAAAATTTTCATATTGGTGTATCCATGGTGTTTTTTTTGTATTACTTTCTAGGTTCAACTTATTTTGTATTTCAGTTTTAGTTTTTATGTATTTCTGATTAGGAAATCACCACCGTTACCTCCTCCAGCTTCCTCCAGGAGGAAGTTTTTCCTTATAAAAACTCTGATCATTTCATCGGAGTCACATTTCCGATGATTCCCTGTGATGGTTCGCCCTATAACTCGCTGCTCCTGAAAGCACTCGGGGTTTTCCTCCTGTGTCTGGGAAGGGCGAGTGGCCTTGGAAGCCGTCCTGCATAGCTTCGTCCTGCAGATTCTCTCTATTTATTTATTTTCTAGCCGACTCGTTCACGAACCTCAGTGATATTTTAGCACATGTGCATGGCAACAGCAAAACAGTGGCGCAGCAGAAGAATTCCTGCCCCGACCGCGTTTGTGAATTAGTGATCATGTAAAAAGCCACTGTGGCTTGGAGATTGCAAACAGGCCGTGTGGAGACGCAGAGAGTTAACCAGGCCTCGAAATAGACCCGTTTGTTTGTGTGGAGAGACCAGGAACGTGTGTGTTTGACATGGGGACCGGTCCACTGTCCTGTGAACACAACCTGAGGGACTTATGCCAGAAAATGAAGTCATTATTTACAGTCAAACCTGAATGTATTCACACACCTTCAACATTTCTCACATTATCACAGTTTATGTAATAAAATATGACAAGAACTTATCAACTATAAGGTGATATCTCACAGGTTTTGTCCGTCCTCTGTTAGACTCTCACACATGAATTATGTTGATTATCTGTCAGCTGGTAAATTTAACTACACAATTAGATAATACCAGTTTAGCTCAACCAATCACCAAAGGACAAACACTATAGAAAATATGGTCAGGTCAAAGTGTCTGAATCATTTTTGGTCCCAAATATTTATAAATGTTACTGGGAGTCACTATATGAAGAATATTTGGGTATGATATGTCACAGTTTACTTTATTTTGCTCTCCTCACTTATATAAATGAACTATAGTGTCCTGCACACACTAGTAAAAAAATATAAAAAATTATATCTGGTGTCTGAATAATTTTTGGTTTGACTACAATGTTGTGGAAACATTTTAATCACTTAAAATGCCAATTTTATGGCAAGCAACTATTAGTTTCATTACATTTTTCAATAGCGAGGTAGAAGCGCTGCTGGTTTTTAGCGCTCAACGCACAACAAACGACAATACCATTCAAAATGATGGGGTCAGTAACATTTCTTGAAGAAATTATCAGCTTTATTCAGCAAGGACGCATTAAATTGATCAAAAGTGACAGTAAAGACATTTATAATGTTCAAAAAGATTTCTATTTCAGATAAATGCTGTTCTTTTGAACTTTTTAATTCATCAAAGAATCCTGAAAGAAATATGAAGCAGAAAATATACCAACAAAAATAAACATTGATAATAATCTTAAATGTTTCTCGAGCAACAAAACAGCATATTAGAATGATTTCTTTGGTGTACATTTTTAAACGAATAGTGTTGCTACTCTACTTTTGCCATATAGTGTGTGTGTTCACACTTGGCATGTTTGGTTTGATTAAAACGAACCCTGGTGCGATTGCTCTGTTAGTGCGGTTCATTTGAATAAGTGTGAACGCTGTCATCTGAACCCTGGTGACACCAAACACACTGAAGAGACGAGTCTCGATCCGCTTCCAAACTAACTCTGGTGCAGCTCGACTGATATATGAACACAACACGGACCAAAGACATGTAAACAAACCAAAAACAGGAAGAGGAGACCCTAAAAAGGACAGATTGCTCAAGCACAGCTGTTTTTTCTCTTCATAGTCGTGATGTTGCTCATCACAGTTCAGTTCAGGCGTCAGAACCGCGTCTCCTCACAGCAGATCTTGGTGTGTGTGTGTGACGGAGGGATTCCTGACGCTGTTTTGACTCCTTCACACATTTATAAGCTCTTCACGAGTTCTCAGCTGGTCAGAATACCATCATATGCAGCTACACACACACACACACACACACACACACACAGCGAGCGCATTTAGCCCAGAACACAGCATTGTTTTAGATGTTCGGTCAGTTACATCACATGATATACATAATAAAAGCCGACCAATCAGGATGTGAACATATCCGTATTCCTTTAGGTTCAGTATCTTTAGGTTTCGGTGTTAAAATGCCAATGAGAACGCTAAGCGAACCAGGACTAAATGTTTTTTTTTTTGGTTTCGGACCAAATGAAACAAGTGAACCGAACTACAAGTGTGAACACACCCTTAGTTTGTGATATATTCTCTTGACGCTAAAAGGAAAATTTCTAAAGAATTGATAAAAACAGTTCATACAGATACACCTGTGAAACTCCAAAACGGGCATCTTGTGTTTCATGGAAATAAAATAATGGAAACAACATGGAGGTTTGTAAATGATAATTACATAATAATAACTATTCCTTTAAATTCACAGGCCACGGGACACTCTTTGCATACACTCTTAAAAATGAATGTTCTTTATCAATGTGGAAGAACCTTAAACATTGATGGAGCCTTTGCATTCCCCAAAAGGCTCTTTATAGTGGAAAATTTTTAAAATGGAACAAATTTTCACTTAAAGGTTGTTTGGGGAACCAAAAGTGGTTCTTCTATATATGGCACGTGTGTTAAACTCCGCTGTCCTGCAGAGTGAAGCTCCAGAAGAGCTTCTAGACCTCGATTAGCTGGTTCAGGTGTGTTTAACTATAGGGTTGGAGGTGAACTCTTCAGGACGGTGGCCCTCTAGGAACTGAATTTGACACCCCTATTATAAGGCATTTGCTGCGAAATCCCCCTTTTGGAATCTTTATTTTAGGGTGTGTTTACACTTTACATTTAAATGTATGCATTTGGCAGACGCTTTTATCCAAAGCGACTTACATTGCATTTTCAAGGTACACATTTACATTCTTATCAGTTCTTGCTTTCCCTGGGATTTGAACCCGTGACCGTGGCGTTGCAAGCGCGGACGCTCTACTGTTTGAGGAAAGCAAACTTGTAGTTCGGTTCGCTTGGTTTGTTTGGTCCGGAACAAAAAAAAGTAGTAGTCCTGGTTCGCTTAGCGTTCACATTGGCAGTTTAACACCGAAACCTAAAGATACTGAACCTAAAGAAATAGGGATATGTTCACATCCTGATTGGTTGGCTTTTATTATGTATATCATGTGACGTAACTGACCGAACATCTAAAACAATGCTGTGTTCTGGGCTAAATTCTGACCAGCTGAGAACTCGTGTAAAGCTTATAAATGTGTGAAGGAGTCAAAACAGCGTCAGGAATCCCTCCATCACACACACCAAGATCTGCTGTGAGGAGACGCGGTTCTGACGCCTGAACTGAACTGTGATGAGCAACATCACGACTATGAAGAGAAAAAACAGCTGTGCTTGAGCAATCTGTCCTTTTTAGGGTCTCATCTTCCTGTTTTTGGTTTGTTTACATGTCTTTGGTCCGTGTTGTGTTCATATATCAGTCGAGCCGCACCAGAGTTAGTTTGGAAGCGGATCGAGACTCGTCTCTTCAGTGTGTTTGGAGTCACCAGGGTTCAGAGGACAGCGTTCACACTTATTCAAATGAACCGCACTAACAGAGCAATCGCACCAGGGTTCGTTTTAATCAAACCAAACATGCCAAGTGAGAACACACTCGTGTTCCTCATCAGGGATCTTCTCACTCGTGTCCCATATGAGCCTGTATAAGAAGATGAGACTCAGAAAAGAAGGAATACACTTCAAAAGAAGACTCTCCGACTGCTGAAACACTTACGCTTTATACTAACCAACATAAATACAGCGTATTCTTGAAGTACCCTAACCCTCATAAAAGACACATTTATAGATGTGCGGATGAAGGGGGCTCATTATAAACCCTCTTTTTTGTGGGGGTCTATTTAAGGCGATCCTCCAGATGTGGCTTGGATTTTGCTATTTTCACTTCACCCTTGAATTTTTTTCTCCAACCAGAGGAATATCTCAAACCCCTCGGCTTTACCCTGCTATAATTACTCGTAATTATGTCGAGATGACTGGATTCTCTCTAATGTCGGGAGTGAGGGGTCATACGCCCACAGACCAGCCCATCCGAGGTGTCCGTGTCCCAGGGGTATTTTTACCCGGATCGGTGGCTCATGGCAGTATTGGAAAGTGAGGCCGCGCTCCAATTATAGTGGGAGAACACAAATCACTCAGGCAGGGAACTCGGCAGTTTTGTGGTGAGAAGATGGAAGAGGAATTGTAGAGGAAACAGATGGAGAAATAAAGACTGAGAGAAGAGCAAAAACACTTCACCTGCTGAATTACAGTTGTAAAGCCTATTGTATCAACATGATTGGTGATTTTTAAAGTCCTCTAAATGATCAAAACTGCTGAAAAACCCGTCGCACACAATCTACTGCAGTCCTTCTGTCGTCGGATTGAGAGTTTAGACTTTCATAGCAAGTAAATAATTGCAAAAACGTCTTCAGCTCGTGTCTTTCTGCTGTGAAATCTGCACTCGTTTTTACCAGGTAACTTTTATAAGATGAAAACTCGCTGGACTGAAGCAATAGCATATGTTATTTTATGGAAAAATCATCAGGCTTTTGAGGAAGGTTTATTTGTTCATCTCTCAATCATCATTGTATTGCATTGCATTATATGTTTTAAAACTACAGAGCTTTGATCATAAAACTAAGTGCCAGATATTGAGTGACAACTGATAATTATATGCATTTTATGGCAGTAGTCTGATTATAAAGACCTCATTGATTTGCATTACATTCTTATTTTTTGGCGATATAAACCAAATTGCATATTTTGCTTAGTTTAGGCCTCCAATAAATTGAGCTGAGCTTTTTTCACTTCATATTCTCACTACATAAGCCATAAAAGCCTGATGTATCAAATATGATACTTAATAACGAAACTGAAATTCAGACTTTTTTTGGTTTATTTTTTTATATTTTGTATAAAGTAAAAAAAAAAAAATTCTGACAATAATTTCATAGGCCTTTTTTCACTCTCCGTCCGTTCCATTCATTTCCACTGCAGTAAAGGCACTCCCGGGCCGGAAAGATCGGTGAAATATTCGCCCTAAAAACGTGCTGGTTTAGAAGAGAGCTGAAGAAATGCTGTCGCTTTCTATGGCCATCTCATTGTGCCATGTAATAAAGTTGCACTACATTTCAATATAAAACGACAGAGCGAGTGAATGATATCAGTTTCAATCCTAATAATTAGAATATGGTGCAAAAGTTCATTTATTTCAGTAATATATTATATAGACTCATTACATGCAAAGTGAGATATTTCAAGCCTTTATTTGTTATAATTTTGATGATTATGGCTTACAGCTTATGAAAACCCCAAAGTCAAAATTAGAATATTGTGAAAAGGTTTTCATAAGCTGTAAGCCATAATCATCAAAATCATAACAAATAAAGTCTTGAAATATCTCACTTTGCATGCAATGAGTCTATAAAATATATTAGTTTCACCTTTTAAGTTGAATTACTGAAATAAATGAACTTTTGCACCATATTCTAATTTTTCGAGTTTCACCTGTACATCTCCAAAAAGGACAGATGAGTGTACCAGGAGTGTATGCACACACACACCGGGATGCACAATGTTTGATTTTAGACTGCTTATAGTCAGGTAAACAACACAGCGTTCGTTCCTCAAGTCTGGCTCCTTGCCGACAACAGACACTCTAAAAAAATGCTGGGTTGTTTCAACCCAAGTTTGGGTCAAATATGGACAAACCCAAATGTTGGGTTA
Source organism: Rhinichthys klamathensis goyatoka (assembly GCF_029890125.1). Classification (NCBI taxonomy): domain Eukaryota; kingdom Metazoa; phylum Chordata; class Actinopteri; order Cypriniformes; family Leuciscidae; genus Rhinichthys; species Rhinichthys klamathensis. Next base: position 2,451,765 of record NW_026606839.1, read on the forward strand.
AAAATGTAATTAAAAAAATGTACAGTTGAAAGTGAAAGTTGAAGTTGGGTTAAAATTTTAAATTACATTGGGTTTGTCCATATTTGACCCAAATTTGGGATAAAACAACCCAGCATTGTTTAGAGAACCCAAATCATTCTAGTGGAACCGGGATAATAGATCAAGGCTTCAACACCTGCCCTCGGGGGACTCGGGTAATAGCTCACACTGAAGGTGGACAGGAGCAGAGATGGGGTAATGTGTCAGGTCAGTAAACACAGGGTGAACGTGGTGTTCAGGAATAGGGGGAGGTGTTGAGATTAAGGTTTGTCTGAAATTATATTGGAAAAGAGAGATAGTCAAATCAGTTTGCTGTGTCACTGGTAATGAATGTTGCTGAACACACTAAATGCCCCGTCCAGTGATTTTACCACAGGTATAAAGCGCTTTACTTTAGATCACACACAGTAGAGAACACACAGCATGAAAAATAAAATAAAGTTTAATTAAATAAAATGTTATAATATTTGTATTTATCATTTTAAAATAGTTTAATTAAATATTAAAATAATACTTAAAAATGTTATATTTATTTATATTTACAAATTTATATAACGTAAATTTTATTATAAAAATAATATGATACAATTATATACATATATATATATTAAAGACAATTTATTTTTAAATACAATAAAGTCAAAGAATTAACTTATTATAAATTAAAAAGAGCATACATCTTAAAATCAAATCAAATGTTATTGAATAAAATGTTATATTAGCCTATTTATTTATATTTACAATTTAAATAAAATAAGATAACATTTTATTATCAAAAGAATATAATAAAATGATCCACACAAACACACCTCAGCATATATATATATATATACTTTTTATTGATTAAATTTTTTTATTTAAGCAGCAGTAATGCAAAGTGTTATTTTAAAATACCATAGAAAAATGATGGTATTCTTTGAAGTGTTATTTTGAAGTGTGTGATGATCTACTTTATCCCTGATATCTGACTTTATATCAACACCTTCACCTCCTCATTAGGATGCCAGGGCTTGTGTGTGTGTGTGTGTGTGTGTGTGTGTGATTATCATCCCCTCAGGCTGGTTTCACCTGCTTTGATCCTGTAGATCTGATGTTATCTGCTCTCGGACCCCCGCTGGCTCTGTTCGAGTCTCAGATGATACAGATGATTATCTGTGTGTAAAGACCCCCGGAGCTCCTGTCTGAGGTGTCAAAGGCCTGAGGAGACACAAGCTTCACATGCAGATCTCTCTCTCTCTCTCACACACACACACACACACACAAGCTTCACATGCAGATCTCTCTCTCTCACACACACACACACACACACACACAAGCTTCACATGCAGATCTCTCTCTCTCTCTCACACACACACACACACACACAAGCTTCACATGCAGATCTCTCTCTCACACACACACACACACACACACACACACACAAGCTTCACATGCAGATCTCTCTCTCACACACACACACACACACACACACACACACACACACACACACACACACGCACACACGCAGATCTCTCTCTCTCACACACACACACACACACACACACACACACACACACACACACACACACACACACACACACACACACAAGCTTCACATGCAGATCTCTCTCTCTTTCACACACACACACACACACAAGCTTCACATGCAGATCTTGCTCTCGGCGGCTGGCACACACACATTCAAAAACATCTCTATATATATGCTTTATTACTCAAGCTTCACATGCAGATCTCGCTCACATCTGCTGGCACACACACACACACACACACACACACAGAGAAAATTCACCAAAATCGTATTGTATGCAGCTAAGCTTTAGGCAATGTCATATCTGAACTGAAATAAAATGAATGAAAGTCTAAGAGAGAGAGAGAGTGAGAGGAGAGAGAGATAGAGAGAGAGAGAGGAGAGAGAGAGATAGAGAGGAGAGAGAGAGAGAGAGATAGAGAGGAGAGAGGGAGAGAGGAGAGAGATAGAGAGGAGAGAGAGAGAGAGAGAGAGAGAGAGGGAGAGAGAGAGAGGAGAGAGAGAGATAGAGAGGAGAGAGAGATAGAGAGGAGATAGAGAGGAGAGAGAGATAGAGAGGAGAGAGAGAGATTTCCTAGAGATTTCCCAGATGCGAGTCTTTTTCAGCCAAACCACACTCTCTTCTCTCCACTGGCCTTCATGGTCGTTGAGCTTCTGAGCCTCTATCAGTGTCATTTACCTGTGTTTCCCACTCCAGAAACATCAGTCGTACAGGAGGAAGATTATTTCAACTCCTACTGGTACAGTTTGACCCTCAAATATCACATTACTGATCTGACGCTGTTTTATGAGAGCTGAGCTGGACGACGATGACATCATTTTGTGCAGAGCTGCTTTACAGATGAAATTAACTCGTTTAATAATCGAACTGACTTCAGATGAACAACAGCCGAAAATCAAACACATCTAGTTTTCTGCCTGCTCTTTTATTTTTTTTTATTTTTTTTGCTGTCAGGTCTAAGGGAATTTCTTTTAGCAAACCATGACCTCTCTGTGCATTTAAAAGTATTATTTTATTATATTAATTATTTTATATGGTCAAATCAATGTTTTAACTACTTTTTAATATTACCTACTTTATCTGTCCTTTAAAAAATAATTCACTGCACTGTAAAAACAAAACAAAAAGTAACACTTTAAGGTTTCATTAAGTGTTAATTAATTTATATGAACTTAGTTAATATGTTTAATTAGAATGGACACTTCTACAGGATTTATTAATCTTAGTTAAAATGTACTAATACGTTTTTTTTAATCAAAATTTGTATTTGTTAACATTAGTTAATGCACTGTGAAATAACATGAACAAAAACAACTGACATTAACTAACATTAACAAAGATTAATAAAAGTTGAACAAAATTGTATTGCTCACTGTTAGTTCATGCATTAACAATTGAAACGTGTTACCAAAATAAAGTTTCCCAGTGTAGTCAACTTAAAATGTCTCATCAAGTTAAATCCGTGAAAGTTATTCTAATGCACATTTTTAAGTTCTGATCGCTAATTGCAACAATTTTACAGTGTTGGTTATTGTGACTTCAGATGTTCAGCAAGAAAAAAAAAAGAAATCTCTCACAAATCAAACCAGACAACATGTCTGACTCGCTAAGCATTTCTGCAGGGCGAGTTTAACCCCGATGCTTAAAAAACGTCTCATTTTCGGGCACGACGGAAACATCTTCCAGCGTTTTATAGGACGGAAAAATAATAACACTTGCAACATTCCTGCAGGGCTGTAATTTTCTTCCGGCGGGCAAAAGCTGTGTGTTATGGTCTGGGTCAGGGAACACATCACAACCCGTCATCAGGGCCGGTTCTGGGCCCACATCTGCCCCGCGCGGTCAGCCACATCACAGCAGCCGGTCAGAACCAGCGGGAACGACCGGGATCTTCGCACAAACGCAGCCAATCAGCGGAGAGAGCCCCGCTTTACTGTACATTTGCCCCCTAACCACCGTTTTCTCTAAATAAAGCACGTATTCCTTTTAAATTACAGCATACAGACCCACCCCTCCCTACAATTAACATGATTTAGACGTTGATGGACGTCCTAAACAATAGTGAGCGAAACCCACTGCAGGACACAGACCGGAGGGGTTTGTGGAGGAACATTGCTGATCCGATGAGAACTAACTAGTCACTATGTGAAGAATGCTTCCAAAAACAAGAAAAACAAGCTGATGTATTCTGGTTTATTTACACCAATACTAAGGTTTATGCTGCTTTCTATTGCTACGTAAGAATATTAATAAAACTAAGGTTTATGGTGCTCTCTATGCAAATATTTTCTTGTTTAATTGAATGTTAATAATAGATCTCACTACCATACTTCCTCAGTTTAGTACTCACATTAAAAAATTGCGAAATGGTTTTGTATTACAATGTTACTTTAAATATGCAAATGAGGCATTATCTAAGCCAAGTTAAAAATTCTTGGTTCTTTTTGTTGACAAATCCAAAAAATCCCCTCTGTAAAAACCTTTAGGGACAGATTTACTAACAGCTCAAACCCTCTTTTGGGGTTAATAAATACTGTCAGGATTTACTAAAGACACGCAGTGAAGAATTAGGGCTGAAAAGGCGAGGACAGGGTTATTTTTTGTGGCTGATATTATTGCATATGAATTTGTAGGAGTTTCCCTTTCCAGAATTAATGATTGAGAATATTTAAATGATCATGCAAGGAGATTTACTAAGGTCTGCGCTTGTCAATTTACTGGTGTTTGCGCCATTATTTACCGGCCAAAACATTTTCTTAAAGTCCCCCTGTGGTGAAAATCCAGCTTTTAATGTTGTTTATATGTCTATGTGGTGTTTTTAATATGCTTTAAGACAAACCATGTGTAAATTCATAAGTCGACAGCATTGCTGAGTATTTTCTGCTTAAAACTGCAGTGAACCAAAGACAGTCTCAAAAACACGGTTTGAAATCGCTGGTGTTTCTGACGTCACAAACAACCTTGTAACCAATCAGATCAACGTGTGATCGTCAACCAGTGGATCTCTGAGCTGAGTGAGTGGACGCAGGGCTCATTTGCATATTCATAGGACCACGTATACTTAATGAGGCAAGGGTGTCGAGTTACATTCAAGCTGTTTGCACACATTTCCAGAGTATACATCTGAGCATTGTTGCTTAATTTTGTTGATATACAGTATTTGACAAAGTTTTTTTTACAGAAGGGATTTTGGTCTCTTTTAATCACTCCATAATACTGTCAACAGCCAAGGGGGGGGGGGGGGGAATCAAATTTTTTAAGGACATAAATCAGGTGTATGATATATAAAGAAACTGATCTGTAAAACCATTCAGAATGTAGATAGGAATAAAACTGTAAAGTTGTGTGTAAGTGCTTCTGGAAAGGAGATTTCAGACTCAGTGCAGGAGAAAAAAAGAAGACGCTGTTTTCTGCTGCCAAAGCAAATCCCCTTTGATGCGCTTCCAAAGGATGAGATTGATACGGTAAAACCAAAGCCATCGTTACTTTTCGAATCGGTGTATATCAAGAGCTGAGGAACAGCTGAAATTCAGCCATCTGACCAATCAGAACAGAGTAGACCAATCACAACAGACTGAGCCATCTGACCAATCAGAGCAGAGTAGACCAATCACAACAGACTGAGCCATCTGACCAATCAGAGCAGAGTAGACCAATCACAACAGACTGAGCCATCTGACCAATCAGAGCAGAGTAGACCAATCACAACAGACTGGGGCATCTGACCAATCAGAGCAGAGTAGACCAATCACAACAGACTGAGCCATCTGACCAATCAGAACAGAGTAGACCAATCACAACAGACTGAGCCATCTGACCAATCAGAGCAGAGTAGACCAATCACAACAGACTGGGCCATCTGACCAATCAGAGCAGAGTAGACCAATCACAGCAGACTGGGCCATCTGACCAATCAGAGCAGAGAAGACCAATCACAACAGACTGGGCCATCTGACCAATCAGAGCAGAGTAGACCAATCACAACAGACTGAGCCATCTGACCAATCAGAGCAGAGAAGACCAATCACAACAGACTGGGCCATCTGACCAATCAGAGCAGAGTAGACCAATCACAACAGACTGAGCCATCTGACCAATCAGAGCAGAGTAGACCAATCACAACAGACTGAGCCATCTGACCAATCAGAGAAGAGTAGACCAATCACAACAGACTGGGCCATCTGACCAATCAGAGCAGAGTAGACCAATCACAACAGACTGGGCCATCTGACCAATCAGAGCAGAGTAGACCAATCACAGCAGACTGGGCCATCTGACCAATCAGAGCAGAGTAGACCAATCACAACAGACTGGGCCATCTGACCAATCAGAGCAGAGTAGACCAATCACAGTAGACTGGGCCATCTGACCAATCAGAGCAGAGAAGACCAATCACAACAGACTGGGCCATCTGACCAATCAGAGCAGAGTAGACCAATCACAACAGACTGGGCCATCTGACCAATCAGAGAAGAGTAGACCAATCACAGTAGACTGGGCCATCTGACCAATCAGAGCAGAGTAGACCAATCACAACAGACTGGGCCATCTGACCAATCAGAGCAGAGTAGACCAATCACAACAGACTGGCCCATCTGACCAATCAGAGAAGAGTAGACCAATCACAACAGACTGGGCCATCTGACAAATCAGAGCAGAGTAGACCAATCACAACAGACTGGGCCATCTGACAAATCAGAGCAGAGTAGACCAATCACAACAGACTGAGCCATCTGACCAATCAGAGAAGAGTAGACCAATCACAACAGACTGGGCCATCTGACCAATCAGAGCAGAGTAGACCAATCACAACAGACTGGGCCATCTGACCAATCAGAGCAGAGTAGACCAATCACAGCAGACTGGGCCATCTGACCAATCAGAGCAGAGAAGACCAATCACAACAGACTGGGCCATCTGACCAATCAGAGCAGAGAAGACCAATCACAACAGACTGAGCCATCTGACCAATCAGAGCAGAGTAGACCAATCACAGCAGACTGGGCCATCTGACCAATCAGAGCAGAGAAGACCAATCACAACAGACTGGGCCATCTGACCAATCAGAGCAGAGAAGACCAATCACAACAGACTGGGCCATCTGACCAATCAGAGCAGAGTAGACCAATCACAACAGACTGAGCCATCTGACCAATCAGAGCAGAGTAGACCAATCACAACAGACTGAGCCATCTGACCAATCAGAGAAGAGTAGACCAATCACAACAGACTGGGCCATCTGACCAATCAGAGCAGAGTAGACCAATCACAACAGACTGGGCCATCTGACCAATCAGAGCAGAGTAGACCAATCAGAACAGACTGGGCCATCTGACCAATCAGAGCAGAGTAGACCAATCACAGTAGACTGGGCCATCTGACCAATCAGAGCAGAGAAGACCAATCACAACAGACTGGGCCATCTGACCAATCAGAGCAGAGTAGACCAATCACAACAGACTGGACCATCTGACCAATCAGAGCAGAGTAGACCAATCACAACAGACTGGGCCATCTGACCAATCAGAGCAGAGTAGACCAATCACAACAGACTGGGCCGTCTGACCAATCAGAGCAGAGTAGACCAATCACAGTAGACTGGGCCATCTGACCAATCAGAGCAGAGTAGACCAATCACAACAGACTGGGCCATCTGACCAATCAGAGCAGAGTAGACCAATCACAACAGACTGGGCCATCTGACCAATCAGAGCAGAGTAGACCAATCACAGTAGACTGGGCCATCTGACCAATCAGAGCAGAGTAGACCAATCACAACAGACTGGGCCATCTGACCAATCAGAGCAGAGTAGACCAATCACAACAGACTGGGCCATCTGACCTATCAGAGCAGAGTAGACCAATCACAACAGACTGGGCCATCTGACCAATCAGAGCAGAGTAAACTCTCAGAAATGCGGGGTTTAGAGAGACTGAATTCTTGATTGAACTGTTTCAGACACTGTGAGAAAAGAGCAGATGCTGAGATTGATATTATTAGAAGTTTAAAGTGTGTTTTGACCTTGGATACACCTGTACAGGGTACACCTGTTGTAGGAGACTCCAAAACAGAATTAGGAGCATTTCAAATAACAGTGGCACTTCAGTCTCATTGCTGTATCGGAGAAACAGCTGAAATATAGAAGAGATTTGATTTGTGATTTCAACTGTCCAAACCTGTCACATGACAAACAGAGATCCATCCGAACCGAAGCTCTTCAGAGAGACTGAAGGAATGCAGAATCCCTGGTTTCCCTCTGAAGACAAACAACACACGTACGACAGCAGTTAGTGTTGACAGACAGCACTTATTCAGGAGTGTGTGACAGACATACCTGACAACTCAAAGCAAAACACGCCAGGCAACGTTCTCTGATCGTGGGAACGCAGAGAAAGCCTGATCAGAATCTCTTCAGAAATGTGAGGAAGCCAGTGATTCACACTTATCACCCATAGACATCACTAAAGCACGGGTATTTTTAGCAAAACTTTATACAGCTCATGTCCACTGAAATATGTGCATGTGACCATAAACATAACAGAAGTATTGTGATGTCACAAACAGAGATCACGGCTGAAACATCATGAATGGAGCGTCTCTGCTCTTTTGTGCACGGATTAGATTGAAAGTGTTTTGTGCTAACTTTTAGTTAAGCACAGGGATTTTA
>NW_026606839.1:2465000-2470000 GCF_029890125.1 Rhinichthys klamathensis goyatoka
GTTATTGTACGTGGAGGCCTAAAAATAAAGAGCAAAAAATAGAGAAGAGCTTTAAGAGCTTCTAGAAAACATTTTGAGCACAAGTGCTCATATCTCATTTCATTTTCTTTCTTTTTTGCATTCACATTATTCATGCATTTGAATAATTTGCATTCACATTATTCATGCATTCTCTGAAGAGCCGGTCAGAAAACAACCTCGTTTGTTTTAAAGTCACAGAGATTAAATGACTCAAATGCAATATAAGAAATAAAAACCAGACCCAAATGAGTCAATAGTTGTCATAAAGTAAGAGTATACTCTGTAAAAGAAAATCCGTTGTTTTTACGGAAAAAAAACTGGCAGCTTCTGGTTACCAGAACTTTACCGTCAAAAATACGGTATCAACGTTATTGGTTTTACAGACTTAACTTAAAGGGGTGGTTTATTATGATTTCACTTTTCTAACTTTAGTTAGTGTGTAATGTTGATGTTTGAGCATAAACAACATCTGCAAAGTTACGACGCTCAAAGTTCAAAGCAAAGGGAGATATTTACTTTTAAAGAAATAGTTTTTTAAAGACTTCAACAAACGGCTGGTAGGAACTACATGAGCTTCCTCCCGGGTTAGTGACATCACTAACCCTAAAATTTACATAAACCCCGCCCCCGGAACACGATTTATAGATTATCAAGACCGAATATGATTCTCTTGAGTCTCCATCTTTATCTGACTCCGATTTGAACATAAAAGGCTAAAAGTTTCAGTGCATGTGTGTGTGAGGTAAAAGGACACAAGCTCTTGTAGCTCCGCCCCCTGTGCTGGGAGCTGCAGCTCATTTGCATTTAAAGGGACAGACACAAAAACTGAGTGTTTTTGCTCACACTCAAAAAGTGACAATTTTAACATGCTATATAAAAATATCTGTGGGGTATTTTGAGCTAAAACTTCACATACACACTCTGGGGACATCAGGGATTTATTTTACATCTTTTGAAAAGGGCATTATACCACCCCTTTAAAATTTACAGTAATAAACCGTATTTTATTATCTGATATAATGTTAATTTACCAACCTATTGAAGTATTAATATCTGTTCTGTACTATTGTAATACACTGACAACCACCAATCACAGCAGTGATGAGAGTCACATGATCAATCAAAGCTCATCACAAGCAACTCTTTCACAAGAAAGTTAATACAATTATATAGAAGCTGCACTTTGTTATTCGCACGAACATTAAACACCATCATGGTAACACACATGAAATTTTCTAAATGCAATAAACATTAATTTAACAACATTAAATGTAACATAAAACCCTAATGTACATAACTGATTAGAAAAGAACTAAGAAGAAACATATTATTTCAACAAAATAAATCAAATGTGAAGTGTTACGCAGGGAATTAATGTTAATTTACATTTTTTCACTGTAAATTATTCAATGAGCTGTTCTTTTTCACTTTCAAAAACTGTAAATTTAACGGTATTTTACAGTAAAATAGTTTTTTTTAGTTTAGTTTTAAACAGTCAATTTTACAGTTTAAATGTACCGTTAGATCTATCACAGTTATTTACCGTATATAGTAAGGAAACTTTCTGTTAACCAATTAACAGTTTTGCACTGTTTTACCGTTAAAATCACGATAATTTTTTAAGCTCAGATCATTTGATGAGAAATGTTTGAGTTTGCAACATCTGAGAAGCAAAAATCTCCATTTAATCTCACTGATGTCCATGAGAAACAAGTATGGTGTTCAAGAGATCGATCTTGTGTTTCTTTTATGTCCCTAAAGTGATCAGCATCCCTGTAAGAAAGAGTAAATCAATATGATTTACGAATTAAACTCGCAAGATCCTCCTATATATTATACATCAAACACACTGGAATTAGTGTAAACATGCCTTAACTGAGAGAACTGTAACTACCCGAGGCTGTTCCACTATTCAAGAGCTTAAACTAAAAATAATATTTTTCGAAATTCAATGACTTCTCAAAAATTTCAAACATCCAATATATGTTAAAAACACACCAGCTGTGTGTGTGCGCAGGGGGCTTGAGCCATTAACAGAGGTATTTTCTTGAAGTGGTGTGTGTGTGTGTGTAAATGGGTAAGAAATGAACAGAATGAGCTCATTCAGAGCTTGCCTTGAGCTCAATACAGCATTTGTCCCCTGTAGAGTAAACACCGGCGCTGGAATCCCTCTCGTGTGGTATTGCAGGAGTAACACAGCAGTTCATCACCGCTGAAACACACACAGGCCTAAAGGTCTCCAACAGAACGGCACTGTTGCGGCGCGTGTGTGTGAGAGCGACACTGAAAAGGCTTTTGTGGCTGTCGAAGATCGCAAAGAAATGGGAAAAAAACTATGAAGGAAATGACAACTGCTGAAAAACAAATACTGAATGTAAACATTAATGTATTATACCAGTAAATAAAGTTTCATCTATAGCAACAAAAAAATCATCTTTTATAATTACAATAATATTAACACTTAAGCTCTCCATCCAGTTTAATGGTGCCTCAAAGTGCATTTCGTTGGTTCTCTCTAGTTTTTGCATGCGTTCATAATTTCTTTGTATGACAGCCTGGCCAAAAATGATGTAAATTTGGAACACTTTGGCATGTTTTGTTGTCACGTTATCATAAATAAAACATTTGACTCCAAGCACAACTACACAATATGCTTACGAAATCTTTAACAATTTTTTAAGTATTTTAATAAAGGGTGAAGATGTCAATTTTCCAAGGCCGGATATGTGTGTGTGTGTGTGACAGTGTATGTGTGAGTGTATGTGTGAGTGTGTGTGAGTGTATGTGTGAGTGTGTGCGTGTGTATGTGTGAGTGTGTGTGTGTGTGAGAGAGTGTGTGTGAGAGAGTGTGTGTGTGTGTTTGTGTGTGTTTGTGTGTGAGAGAGTGTGTATGTGTGTGTGAGAGAGTGTGTGTGTGTGAGAGAGAGAGAGTGTGTGTGTGTGTGTGTGTATGCGTGAGTGTGTGAGTGTGTGTGTGTGTTTGCGTGTGTGTCTGTGTGAGTGTGAGTGTGAGTGTGTGAGTGTGTGCATGTGTATGTGTGAGTGTGAGGGTGTGTGGTGAGAGTGTGTGTGAGAGAGTGTGTATGTGTGTGTGAGAGTGTGTGTGTGTGAGTGTGTGTTTGTGTGAGAGAGTGTGTGTGAGAGAGTGTGTATGTGTGTGTGTGTGTGTGTGTGAGAGAGAGTGTGTGTGTGTGTGTGTGTGTGAGAGAGAGAGTGTGTGTGTGTGAGAGAGAGAGTGTGTGTGTGTGTGTGAGAGAGAGAGTGTGTGTGTGTGTGTGTGTAAGAGGGGGCACTGAGGTTAGATGTTATCTAATCTCTTCAGCTACTGTGTTTAAGTGTAATTATAGAGTTGAATCGCACTCACACTCTTCTTCACACCTTTGATGTTGTTCACAGATCAAGAGACGTCCCTTTAACAGCCCTTAATAGAGTGTGAATCTCCATCTCACACACACACACACACACGGTCCAGAGCAGGGCGAGAATGAAAACACACACTTCAATTATTTATGTAAACGACTGAGAGTTACAGCAGACAATGAACATAATCACCCAACCATCACTGAATGCGGTGTTATAATTCACACGTCAACAATATACAAACACAACAGTCCCATGTGTGACATCTTCATTCGTTCACTTATTTACCAAAGACAGAAATGAGATTAAATAATAAGTCTCCTGAAGTTTCTCCTGAGAAAAAAGTCCTCAGTAATCTGACAAGTTTCAGAAGAGTCCAATAATGTAGATTTGATACCAAAGCCTGCAGTCAAAAGTCTCAAATAATCTTTCTTTCACTTTATAGATCTAACTGTATTATAATTATTGACTCGTGAGCTAAAAGAGCAACGCAAAAACAATGAGGATCTCTTTAGTGATCCCGCTGGTTATGCAACACACTGGTAATTAGTAGAAGTGTCTCGTCTGAACACGCATGGCCAGATGAAACCCAACGCTCCTACAGTAATTATGTGAATCTTCACGCCGTTCCTAACACACATCCTCTAAAACACTTCACACACACCATTATAATCTGCTGACTGCACTTATAGAACGGGCTTAGCTTTTATGCTATGTCTTCAGACGACTCGGTTTTCAATTGCCCAAATCAGAGATATTTTCCGCCCCAAACCAGATTATTTCAGTTAAATTTAAGGAATTTTATCGACATCCATGATTTAACTTCATGTAGACAATCCAATAATGCTTAAACTGAACTCCTGTCCTGTTTCTGTAAAGGTACACCTGAGTGTCATCCGTGTAATAGTAAAAAAAAAACAAAAAAACATTCCTTGCTTTTCAAAATATAAAACCTAGAGAGGTCGCATGTGTCATAAAAACAGGATTGGGCCAAGAATAGATCCTTGAGGTACACCAATAATCAATAATATTTTTTCATTTATACATATATTAATTTATAATATTACAAAAAATATTAGCAGTACCACAGTAGAGAGCAACAGTGTCCGCCCCGTTTTTTTTTTAGCAGTGCTGGTTCCGGAAGTATTTTTCCATTAATTTTTCCCATAGCCATAGGGATTTAAAAACAAGTCTTGGTTAAAGCGTTGTAAGAACCAAGTCAACCAGATTCGAGGAGAATGTTTTATCATTGCTTTTGTTGTTAGGTTTAGTAACTTGCCATTTTGTGACACCTGGACTTACCAAAGATGGCAATATCTGAAATCCTTGTCCTTGTGGGGACATTTCTTGTTCCCCGTGAGGAAAACAGCGTATAAATCAGACTAAGTGATGTTTTTTGAAAATGTAGAAATGCAAAAAGTTTTGTGTGTTGGGTAGGTTTAGGGGTCGGGTTAGTGTGTGTGTGTGTGTGTGATGGGTAGGTTTAGGGGTCGGGTTAGTGTGTGTGTGTGTGTGATGGGTAGGTTTAGGGGTCGGGTTAGTGTGTGTGTGTGTGTGTGATGGGTAGGTTTAGGGGTCGGGTTAGTGTGTGTGTGTGTGTGTGATGGGTAGGTTTAGGG